>NC_141314.1:2330000-2410000 GCF_037954325.1 Fistularia commersonii
AAAAGGAAGAGTTTGCGGTATGGCAACGTGAAGAACAAAGAGGCGATAAAGGGAGCTGTTCATGAATACTGAGCACAGTCAAACCAGAAGGGGAAATTTTGTAGGCCATTTTCTGCTTAAAATACCAAAAAAGTAAGTAGATAAATGAATAAAACAAGTGAGTAAATAAATAAATACATAAATAAATAAATACTGCTTACATTTAGGGATGTTGCAAACAGATCAGTCATTTTATGTAGTTTCTAATGGAGCTTTTTTTTGACTTGAACCCTTTTTTTTTTTTTAAACTTGGGTGTATGTATAGCATTTAGGGCCAAAGTATCAGCTTTTTTATGGAGTGAGAGCAGCACTGCTATTTTTGTCTGGATGTTAAAATCTGAAAAGAGCATGAAACTGTGTCCAAACTCAGTCTCTACAGGCTCTCGTAATTCTGCTTGGTTTATTTCTGGACATTTTAATTCATCTATCTATTTTTAATTTCTGATAGCATTTTCACAACACATTGCAAATATAATGTTGCGATTCCAGACAACAGTTAATTGAACAGACAGTTGTTCTATAACCAATAAATATTAAGGTCATTACTTTAGACTTTTATATAGGTTAAGATATATTCCAGCTTATTCACAGTTAAATGAAATGTAAGATTTTGGGAAAATGATTTGCTAATTTTTAGCTGATTTACTATTTTTTTTATTTTCTATTTTTTTGCAGTCATTTGTTCATATATTCCAGATTTGGGGATTTCTTTTTTTAAGTAAACATTTGGTAACAATTCCTTTCACTCACTGCTGAAAAAAGATTATTCAAACCTGAAAATTAACCATAATTTTCAAATCTTTTTTTTTTTTTGACGAAATATGACACACAAGAAAAAACACACTATATTAACGCGGGATTTTTTGTTTTTTGAAATTGAAAGAAAAAGAAAAGGTACAGTTTAATAATCAGGAAACAACAAAATATTTATTTCAAAAACATAATTTGTCAAAAATCATCCCTTAAACTACTTTTTCTTACTGACACCACAATTAATAAAATAGTTTCTGAATTGTCAGCTGTGTCATATCCTGATACATAATAACCTCTTTTTCTTTTTTAATTCAAAATTCAAGAGTATTTTGCAAGCGTGATACTTTTTTGTACAACAACAACACACACACACACACACACACACACACACACACACACACACACACACACACACACACACACACACACACACACATTATTCATACACACATTAAAAAATCTGCTGCCTGGCAGCAAAACGCCATCGTCCCCTGATAATTTCCATATTTCCCATCGAGTTCACATTCATCTTTCCACTTCCTGTTCTCCTTCATTATGATGGTGGCCAGATGGCGTCCATAATTACAACGTTTCCTCATAGACGCAGCTTTGTTTTACTCATGCATGCTTTGTTCACAGTGGCCCCTCTCTCTCTCACACACACCCGGAGTCACAAATTGATTGTATCACCTCTCACTCAACTCACTCTCTTTTCAGAAAAAAGTAAAACACACACTTCCTGCCTTTAACCTCTACGTTAACGAGCGCACGCAAACTTTTCCCGCCATCATTAAGGGCCATGATGTAAGTCTCGGCAAGGTGTCTGATCACAACAGACATAATCACTTGTGATCCCTGAGATTTCCCGCGCTCGCTCTCGCACAAACACACACGCCTCTGTCGCATGACTACCTTTAACACAATCCCTGAAGACGTGCTTCAAAAGGCAGAGGAGACTTTTTTTTTTTTCCCTGCAAGTCGGAATCAGTGTTTGCAACGTGTTGCATCAGCGCACACATAAACACATTGATGGGGTTGAGGAGGGGGGTGTTGGTGATGGCGGGGATAGTGGATCCACCAGGCTGATTGTCACAAACAGAATCACATGGCTCAGGGATCCCATCGTTGTCCTGCCGGGGAGCCTTGTCAGGAATGGCTATCTGAGATATCAATGTGCCACTACGTGATGGTGCGATGGAGGGATGGAGTGAGGGTTCGAGGTGGAGAACGGGAGGATGAACAGCACACTGGTTAAAGGTGGAAAACATGACAACATGAAAACATGAGTCAGAAATTTGGAGGAACAGAATCGCATTTTCGACTTTAACCGAATAAATTGTTGATTTTTATGGGTGGCAAAGCTACGAGATGGCACTCCCAATTCTGTTGAGTCAGGTGACAAAGGTGAAATAAATAAATAAATAAATACATAAATAAATAAAATACTACATCCGTAGTACTTAGACATGCAGGATTTGCTGTAAGAATTGTTGTAGAGGAAAAAAAAAAAAACATATAACTGGGTGCCAAGACATGAACTATGGTATTGTATAAGAAATTCTGGGATGGCAGACAAGTATGTCAGACTGGTGCAGGTATTCTAAAAATGTGCTGTCGGTGTGACAGAGAAGTTCAGGGGGAAGATGGGACTACGTGAGGGATCGTCTCTCAACCCCTTCTTGTTTCCAGTGGTGATGGACAGGCTGACAGTACTAAGTTCTAATTACTAAGCAGACAGCAGACACACCTACAATATTAGTTTTAATTATTATTTTTGTTTTTTTACATATTTCATGACAAATACACATTTACAGACAATATGTTTTTTTTTTTTTTTTATGTATTCAATTCATCATTAATGCAATTTCTGTAGACAAATACAAACAAACATTTATTCATGTTTATCTATCTTTTATTTTTATATTCTTCATGGCAAGAACATACCACACACAGGCGGATTTTAAATATGATTCAATACTTTCATGACTTTGATTTATCATTTTATTATTTTTGTTAAACAAGCACAACTTTTACGCGGGTTGTTTATTTTTAATAGCGACTGCGGTTTTTTTTTGCCTGCATGTGTTAGATACAGCGTTCTGTGAGGTAATTAACTGCGGATCTAGCTTCGGGAGGTATTTCACATTAAACGCACAGATATTGCGGTTCACTCAAGTGTGAGGTTTGCTGGGGTTTTATCGGCGTGAAAGAGTGACTCGGAAAATATTTTTTGGATTTAAGAGAAATGGGAACTGACACGATGTGAGTGAAGATTAGGCCAGATTGGCTTCGGGGGTGCGAGGAGACAATACGATGAAACACTGGAGAACAAGGAGGAAAAATGCTCTTTCTGTTTGTCCTTGAAGGTAATAGTTAAGCAAAGGCCATTATATTATCTTTTATATATTCAGTTGTTCGTACCTTATCCACTTATCCAGCACTCAGGGTGGCGGAGCCTCATCCCAGCTGCCATTTGATGAATGCAGGGCCAGACACAAACATTCACTAACTCACTCACATATCTAGGAAATGAGGGTCTCCAATTAACCTACATGTGTTTGGATGATGAGAGGAAACAGAAAAAAAAGTGTGTCTGTGTTGATATATATATATATATATATATATATATACATATTCACATTTATGTGTGTATATATACGTGTATATATATAAAGTGGCGGACACTAAGGGCCTCTCACCCACAAGGACCTGGGGAGGGGGGGCATTAGGTTCCAGGCATTGTGGTCCACAGAAGTTCAATCAGTTATGTGTTGTTATTAAAGAAATTGGGTTAGAACTTGCCTTCTCACACCACATTGGTGACCCAGTTCTGGACAAGTCTGACTTGGGCAAAGTGTGCGACCATGCTTCAGCCACGTCCTCCCAAACTCCCATAGCTGGCTGTTCATGTTGCCGGAGCTTCTGTGTTCCAGCTCGTCGAGGCGCTTTTCCACCAGCGTGGAATTGTCTCAGACAACTCCAGGTACTTCCTGATAGTCACTGCACTGGACCAGTGGTTCACAAGGCAAGTTGTGCTGGTGTGGCGTGGTAAATACGTGACCCTCAAACAGCTTCTGCTCCGGAGGCACAGTCTGACTGCAATGGAGCATGAACAACTGGTGCATCTGTTGCATTGTTGTGGTTAAACAGCATGTGGCAAATGCATGGCAGCCTCTAGCATTCTTTAGCTGCAAACTGTAGGATAGCAAGTGCAAGTACAGTGTTTTTGACAGGGAGTGTTGTGTCGCCTGCATCTGGCGACACATCATTTCCAGCTCCTGCTGGAACACCACTCCCTCCACCATGTCCAAAGTAGCTGAGCCGTGGACTGCTCACCAGCAGACTCCTTGCAGCCATTTCGGAGTTCACGACGGACATTCAACCATGTGGTTGGGAAGTCCAACCTGTGGCTGTTGCTTGCTGCGTGTGCACATTAGGGTGGATTTCTTGGCTATGTCAATCGACCAGCCTAGCGAAATCAATGTGCACTGGCCTCAAACCACAGGATGTGGTTGTGCAAGAAGGTAGTCCTGCCCTCCTCTGTGACGTCTCCAATGGCCATAACTGCCCAGTCGTTCCTATGGCCAGGTGTTTTGTTTTTGATTTGGTTCACTCCCTCTTACATCTAGGAGTTCGGGCATCGGTGAAGTTGATGAGTTCAAAGTTCGTCTGGCCTGGCATCTGTAAGGACATCAAGGAGTGGGCAGTTGTATGTGTGGCATGCCAGCGCGTTAAGATTCACCAGCATTTTTGGTACTCCTTGAGCAGTTTTAGATTCCAGCCATGCATCTTGACCACGTCCAAGTCGACCTGGTGGGCCATCTACCTTCTTTGCAAGGCTTAACACACCTGCTCGCCATGGTTGATGGAACCACCAGCTGGCCGGAGGCTGTCCCGCTGTCCTCCACAATGACCTCGGATGTGGCATGGGTGTTTCTTCCGATGTTGCCCGTTTCGGCGCCATGTCAGACTTCACTTTGGACAGGGATTTACAGTTTGTGACCGCATTCTGGACGGCACTTGTAGGGTTATTGGGGGTAAAGGTGCATTGTGCGAGTGCATACCACCCTCAGGATAAAAGTTTATGTGAACGGCTCCAAAAGTCCTGGAGGGCAGCGCTGCATGCTGTGCTCTCAGAGGACACCTGGGTGGAATGTTTATTGTGGGTCATGCTAATTTTTAGAAAATCTGCTCGAAAACAATCAGAAATTATGAATTTTTCATTTTCAAATGCAATTTTAATTGAAATGCATTAATTAGCTTTTAAAACAATAAGTGTGGTTTTCCACCACATCTTGGAATTAGAAAGTCCTCTTACTTTCTACAGGGAACATTGGACAAAACTGAAGTGCAAGGTATCAATTCCTTTCTAAAAGCGCAGTTCAAGCGATGCTTCCATTTTGGATCAGCTGGTCCTGAAGGCCGAGGAAGAGGCAGCCACGTGCACTGCCCGTCTGAATAAAGCTGAGGCGGTGATGCATATGGCGTGATCCGTCTATCCCAAAACACTCCCCCCTGCATGAAAACAATCCGAAACATTTAATCCCCAATCAAACATCTCATTAATCAAAACTCAAGTTTATAAAAACCGTGAATTTGATTTTGCGACGACATTTGATCAACACATACACACAAATACACACAGCAGTTGCATGTAAACACTGGGAAGTGACGCAAATTTGTGTCTTCCAGATGACACGCCACTGAACCCGATCGATTACATGGTTCTTCGCTTTACGTGACACACCTGGCAGGCAGCGTCACATCTGTTGCACTAGATTACATCACAGGTGCGTGCGTGCATGTGTGTGTATGTCTGTGTGTGTGTGTGTGTGTGTGTGTCTGTGTGTGCCCATGCAAGCGATACGTGCCATGACACTGTGTTCCTGTTCTGGAAGCCCTCAGAGGTCGGTTCACATTTCACACTCCGTCCTAAGTGCATCTTCATCCATTAGTTCTTCGCTTGGATCGGACCAGCGTGTTAAAGCCACACCCAGAATGGTGGCTCGAGCTCAACTGCCACAGAAGGACCCGGAGGAGAGTTTAGAAATCACTTTTCTCTATTAATTCCTTTCTTTCTTTTTTCACTTTGTATTTTCTTTTCAGTAACCATGCCTGACCCGGAAGTTGTTAAAGCACTTTGGATCAGCCACTTCAAGTGTCACTTCAGATGAGTTCTTCCATCAATTTGTCTATCTGTCCGTTTATCCAACCATCCATCCATCCATCCATCCATCCATCCATCCATCCATCCATCCATCCATCCATCCATCCATCCATCCATCCATCCATCCATCCATCTATCCATCCATCCATCCATCCATCCATCCATCCATCCATCCATCCATCCATCCATCCATCCATCCATCCATCCATCCATCCATCCGTCTGTCTGTTCATCCATCCGTTAAAACTCTTAAAACATACCATCTTTTCAGGTGTCTGATCCAGGGAACTACATCAGATAAATCCATCCATGCATCCGTGCATCTGTCCATGCGTCCATCTGTTAAAACTGTTGAAGCATACCGTATTTCCAGGTGTCTGTTCCAGTGAATTCTATCAGATGAATCCATTGTCCTTCCATACGTACACGCATGCATAGAATCATCCGGAAATCTATCAATCCATCATCCAATAATATATCCATCCATCTATTCATCCATCCATTATCTATACTGCTTATCATACACTCAAGGAGGCAAGTGTGTATCTTATCTTATCTTATCTTATCTTATCTTATCTTATCTTATCTTATCTTATCTTAATACATATATATATATATATATATATATATAAAAGATACATGAGATATACATATAATATATATAATGTAAATATACATCAATGAGATAGTGAGATATGAGGATATAATGAGATAAAAAAGGAAATAAATATGAATATAAATATGAGTATAAATATAAATAGAAAGGCATAAGACAGGGATGAAAGCAACAACGAACAACAACATCAGGGATGACAACAAGCATATGTATATATATATATTTTTATTATTTTTTTTCACATTAGGCTTTCTAATGGTTTCAGCTACTTAAATTTATAAACAACAAACAATCAATTAAAAAAGAAAAAAATAAGTTAATTCTTACATGTCAAGTAATTATGAAACTTACTGTGAAGCAATCTGGACTTGATTAATACTTTCATATGTAAGCTCTGTAGTCGCAAGGTACTTTGTGTTTGTGTGTCTATTTATTTGTGTATGTGTGTGTGTGAGTCCTTGTCCAAAACACCAGTGCAAGGTGTGGGTACAAGTTGTGCGAGAAATGCCGCAATCTGTGCTGTGAAATTCTGCGTTCCAGCAAAAAAGCAAAAAATATCTTTCCATATACTGCTACCCAAACATCAGAAGACTGAAAAGATTTGAAAAAAAGACCAGTGGAGATCATCTCACTCTTGCTCATATCTAAAGACAGGTTTTTAGAGTTTTTAGTTGCAGCCTAGTCTCAGACTGAGATTTTACAAAATCTGTGAATCTTACAGAGTCACCATTTACAAATCTACTACTAGATTCTTCCATCATTTTTCCCACCACCGATGCTTTCACCAGCAGAGCTTCTGCTCTTTCACTTCATCACTTTTTCTTCTCCAAGTCAGAGTTCACGTGCAAGCCGGGCTGTTCTGCCCGCAGCCCCACCATGCACTTCTCTTTGATTCGGACGTCCTTTGCCGTTCATGTTCATCCATACTGCTAACAGGTACCGTGATTTTTGTCCGAATGAACTCATCTATTGTACATTGTGTCACGTCACTGTAAATGTTACTAATTTTGGAGGTAGGACCTGTATGCGGACCCAGGACGCTGCACCAGACAAGGATGGAGTGTTTGTCAGCAGGGGGGCATTGTGTTAGTTTGATGCTGAACAAGTAGGGGTTCAGTTTGAGCATGAGTGCTCTGCTGGGGTACGGGGTGTGGTAGCTTGCAAGGGTGTAGTGTTTGGGGAGAGATTGCTTTAACAGCGCTTGGATAGATGAGGCTAAGTGGAAAGCTCCAGCATGCACGAACAGTTGAGGCCCAGCCAGAAACTGGGTATAAGGCACGAGCGTACACTGACCAGGGAGAGAGGCTGCTGAGAGACGGGCGGCTTGGCGGAAGGTGTGGGGAAGAAGCCGGCGAGGCACCGGCGAGGGGAAAGAGCGATAGGGGAAGACCCTGCAACCAGTGAGACTCAAAGCTCTGGATTAAATTCTTCACTGATTGCCGGGATCCTGGACCAGATTTTCCTCAAAACTTAAGGATTTAGATGACTGGAGTACTCCGGTGCAAAACTCATCAAATTTTCTTCTCAGTCTTCGATGGAGAAAAACTTTTGGTGTAAGCAGGGCATAACTTGGAAGCTTGGATGCTCCTCCTGACCCCGGGCATCGACGTATTCATTAACGTCACTTCGGCAACAAATGGTAATAACATTATAATTGATACAAGGGGAAAATTGGCTCCATTGAATAGAATAAAAATAAAAACAATGAGGATGGGAGTTATTGGTTACATATCATTAGCATCTGAGATGACAAGTGGGCCCATTATGATGATGAATAAAGCTAATGGTGTTTTTTTTTGGGGTGGGGGGTGGGGAGGGTTGAATAATGGGGGAAGCGGGGTGCCGCCTGGTGGATTACACCCTGGGGGAGACATGGGCGGGACCTTCAAGGATAGGGAAGATCGAAAGAGGTCAGTGGCTAGTGCTGCGAGAGCTGGAGATTTCCCTGAAGTCTCGTCAAAAAAAAAAAAAAACATATATATATATATATAAAAGCCCACAGCTTTAGACCTTCAGTCAAGGACATGGATGCCCCGGACCCGGAGACCGCCTCCTCACGCGCCTCCTCAGAGGTTACATAGAGTGACATCGACTGAGAAAGAGAGCTGGGGGTGGGTGGGTGTTTGGGGGGGATTGGGGGTTCGCAGACGGTTGCACAGCAGCAGTGTCCCCCCCTCCCCTTTAACTCACACACTAAGAGGCAAAGTCAACGCGAAGGACCGAGAGAGCAAAGTCACCGCAGTCTTAAAAGTCGAGTGGGGAAAAAGGAGACCCAAATTAAAACTCTTCGACTTTGGTCTCTTTCTATTCCGGAGTAAAGTAAGAAAGAAACAAAGAAAAAAAAAAGGTACTGAAGGACTGCCGTCAGTGTCATGAAACTTCAGCGATAATAATAAGCAACAGCAAGCGAGTTTCTGCAGCTTTTCTCTCCGGCTGCCACTTTTTTTTTTAAACGGAAAAGACGTCAGTTAATTTCTTCGTTCAAATGATGCTAAATGTAAGTGATGCTGTGAAATGTCCCAGAAAAGGGATACGTGTTTGAACTAACAAGAAGGACTGAATGAATGCTCAGAGATGAATGTCTCTATATAAGACTGCATATATCCTTTTCATTTTTCTATGAACAATACTGCAGCTATTTTATTTTGTATTTATTTTATTTAACTTTATTTAACTTAAAAATGATCAATTTCTTTTCTTTTCTTTTCTTTTCTTTTCTTTTCTTTTCTTTTCTTTTCTTTTCTTTTCTTTTCTTTTCTTTTCTTTTCTTTTCTTTTCTTTTCTTAGTGCTACATTGATCACTATTGGATAAAATTGGGTGCCGCAGCAGCACAGAGATAAAGGTTAATAAATAGACAATATATAGAAACATTGAAAGGGACAGACAACAACAATAAAAACGGATAACAACATAAAGAATTACTGACCAACCTATCATAACATTTATCTTTATTGTTATTGGCCTCATGGGAAAGGAAGTTTGTGAATAAAACATCTCTTTTGTTATTTTAAGCTCAAATCACATTATAAGTGATATAGCATATGATAAACACATGGAATATAAGCCAATAATAAATACATATAAAACATAGATATTTTATCTATGGATAATAGTTATTTTATCTTAATAAAAAAATAGATTTATTAAAATAGATTTATCTAGACAGATCATTTATCTTTATGCGTATGTATTTATGTATATATATATATTTTTTTTTTTATAGTGCGTGATTTATGATATTGGTGAACACAAGCTAACTTAACTTTCAACTACTTTCTCCACATGATTGAAAATTTATTGGTTTAAAAAGAATGAACCCATCCCTCTGAAGTTCTCCATTTCATGCTCATAATGTACTGCACCGCGTTCGTGCATAGTCGGTGTTTTTCGCTCTTTAACAAAACAAGCGTAATGTTCGCAATCCGTCATTTTGACTCTTTGTTTGTTGGACGGCACTGATGTTTACTTTCTCCTCCCTTTCCGACGAATTCTCCTGAGACTGTTATTCTTTTATAGCCACCGTCGTAAAATCGGCGCAGCCTCGACGGCCCACCGGGTCACGAATTGCTCGGCCGCGCAAGACCCTAGGTCTTCGTTGTTTACCGCCGGGCCTCCGCTTGGCCACTCCATCAAACGCTAACCTGGAAGGCCCATCTAACGAGCTTTGGCGCTCACTGCTCTCTGCCGTCATTAAGGCAACACGGGCCATGGCAGGACGATAATAAACTCGACCGGCGCGCACCCGAGACCTGCTGCGCCTACACTCGTCCGCTCATTCAATTACGACGGCGAGGTTAAGGTGAGTGTCTGGGGAGAAAGGGGGCAGATAAAAATAATACATAATAATATTCCAATCTCGAGTTCTGCTAATGCTAATGCAATTTTTTTTTCTTCGTGACTATTTTTTTGTAAAAGGACCCCGGGGTGTTGTCAGGAAATGAACGTGGTTCTCCAAATGGCATGTATTTTGGAGGTAATGCGTTTGGTAGTTAATTCGCGGACAGTGACTTATTCCCTCCCACTGTCGTCGGCCGCCCGAGAAGTCTTCCGCACAAATGGACCATCTGGAGGGCTCAATTTAGCTCCCGATCAGTCATTGGCTTTA
Organism: Fistularia commersonii; assembly: GCF_037954325.1. NCBI lineage: Eukaryota > Metazoa > Chordata > Actinopteri > Syngnathiformes > Fistulariidae > Fistularia > Fistularia commersonii. The sequence continues at coordinate 2,340,682 of NC_141314.1, forward strand.
AAAAAAAAAAGAAAAATGCTTTTTTTTTCGTATTTCTATATGAAGAAATAAGGCAATTAGCTCATTAAGGATGAAAAAGGGTGGAGTTATAAACAGTCCGATGGGAAGGGTGTAAGGCCTTTTTTTGGCACAGGAAAAGAGACAATCCTCAAATAGGAGGCCATATAAGTATAGAAATATATATATATGTGTGTTTGTTTGTGTCCGTGTATATATATCGACAAATGTTTTATACTGTATATATATAAAACTCTGAAATCTGAAATGAAAAACACATATATATATATATATCAACACACACACACACACACACACACACACACACACACACACACATATATATATATATATATATATATATATATATGTGTGTGTGTGTTTATATATGTATATAAACACACACACACATACATATATACATACATACATACATGTCTACATACATGCATATATATATATATAAATCTGTATTTTTCTCTATGTATGCATGTGCAAATGCACATATATATGCATATATGTCTATGTAATTCCGAGACTTGAATTTATGCAAACATATACACACACACAGTGACTTATTGCCTCCCACAGTCACATATATGCATACATACATACATGTCTACATACAAACGTACGCACACACACACACACACACCCACACACACACACAAACACACAAACACACACACACACATATGATTACATATGTCTTTTTTGCGTGTGTATGTGTTTATATGTGCGTATACTAACACACAAACACACACACACACACACACATAATATATATATATATATATATATATATATATATATATATATATATATATATATATATATATATATATATATATATATATATATATATATATATATATATATATATATATATATATATATATATATATATTAATTGGCGGATTTTGATAGTGTCTACTTTCTGTCTAAATCCCAGAATCCCAACAGATTTTTTCTGCAAGAGCATTCCGGGCCACCTAATTAGCATTTGTATTAATTAACAAGAAATTAACTGTCAAGGTTGTTTAATTAACAATATTAATGTGCTGTGGCCTAATCACAGAGTGGAGGTTGAAGAATTAGGGAAAAAAGGCCTTGGACCGACTTCACGATTAGTCCTCAAAAAGACTTAATTACACTTAATTACGCATTAATTCGACATAGTCAAAGGGTCTTATTCAACGGAGACGTAGTGAACTGTAGGGCCCTGAAATATCGCCCATGTCTAAAATTAAAAATCTAAAATCAATCTCTAAAAATCATGTGAAACACGTTTCACATGTGTTTCACACACGCATGCTTTTTTTTTTGGCATAGGCGTAGACATTTGTAGAAAAAAAAATCACTTCAATGATATAAAATGTGCACAGTCAATCAATTACTCTGAAGTTAAAACATAAATTCATACATTACTTTATTCGTTTTTGCTTCTTTTTCTTGTTTGTGTGTGTGTGTGTGTGTGTGTGTGTGTGTGTGTGTGTGTGTGTTTGTGTTTGTGTTTGTGTTTTGTCTTTACACAGAGAGCCACTATATCATCTCCTACACTTTCCTGAAAATACTGGAATCAAACAACAGCAAAAGTCTATCGTAATTGGAATGAAAAATACATAAAATAGAAATAGAAAGACAGGCAGACAGGTATATGAAAAAGAAATACAATGATAATTAAAAAAAGTACATTGATGTATAAAAGAATGCATATATAAAAATTAAATGAATAATACACACACACATATATATATATATATATATATGTATAAATAAATAATCCATCCATCTCCTACCACTTATCCTGCATTCAGGGTTGCAGGGAACGCTGGAGCCGATTCCAGCTGTCATCAGGCGCGAGGCGGGGTTCACCCCGGACTGGTCGCCAGTCAATCGGGGAGCCACATACAAAAACAGACAACGTTCCCTAACCCACTCAGGGCCAAATAGAATGTGGGAGGAAACCGGAGAACCCGAAAACCCACCGAGACAGTGGGGAGTACATGCAACTCCACACAGAAAGGTTAGAATTGAACCAGGGTCCTTCGTGCTGTGAAGATGAAGCTCTAACCCCTGCGCCACCATGTTGCCCATTAATAAATAAGTAAAGAAATAAAATAACTGGTTCGATAGATATAAATACATAAAAAAACAAATCTGCAAATATAAATAAATACAAATAAACAACAAAAAAATATCAGTAAGCAAATAAATAAATAAGAATAGATAGATAGATAGATAGATAGATAGATAGATAGATAGATAGATAGATAGATAGATAGATAGATAGATAGATCAACAATAATAATATTATTGTTATTGTAATAATCATTAATAATTTAATAACAACTATTTCTCTTCTTGCTCTTCTTCTTGTTTTTCTTCTTCTCAGTAATATAATTGGTATTATTACTATTATTATCATTAGATAATCAATTAATAAATACATAGATGCAAATATGATAAGCTTGAGGAAACTGTTTTTTTTGTTTTTTTTTTTTTCCAGTCTTCAAGGTCTTCTAATCAATGGCAGCCCATGGAGACAAATAACATATGGACCAGAGAGGTGGCCAGGTGAGGAAGAAGGGGCCAGAACTGACAGTGCACGTCAGCCTACGAGGAAGAAAATTTGAGTTACAAGTTTGATTTATGAATCATTTAGCCGCGGTATTGATCTCAGCGACCGCAGGAGATTGTTGGTGACTGGAAAAAGATCAGCCTTGACATGGCTGTGGCTTCTCGTGTCACATTCGTCCTCTGTGTCCAAACAGCCTGCGCCGCTCGCCCAGGATCGCCAATTAAATATTCATGTCCCCTCCCGTAAAAGCCAGAACTTGCAGTTTCACGGCTGGATCTTATGTCCATCTATTCAAAGCTGATCAGCTGAAAAAAAAATGGTACGACTTCCTCTCCACTGTGGGACCCCAGAGGGGCCTGTAGCTGCAAGCCACTTGAGAATTTTCATAGAAATGTCTTCATTTATGATTTTTCATTTTTTTTACCCAGCTCTGTGGGTCAACCTCAAGAGGTTATCATTGGAGACAAGTGCTTCAGTCCCAGGCTGCTTGGTATCTAACATCTGAGGAGCCACAACATGTTACAAATACAGAAGTTGTTGCAAATTTGTATAAATATATGCAACATGTTTTAAATTAAAAAAAAAAACAACAGACCAGTTTAGAGAATAATGCTTTTGAGAGAGTTGCCAAAAAATATTCATCATTGAGGGATTAAGTTGTTTTGATTTTATTAAATTGTGAAAAATGTATCACGGTAATAATACTAATAATGCATGTATAATAATAATAAGATCTGCCATAATGTATTATTATCATCATTATTATTAGTAGTAGTATTAGTTGTGGTAGTAACAGAATTATTTGTATTATTTGAGTAAGAGTAGTAATAGTATTATGATTGTTAATATTATTATTTCTATTATTACACCCACAGCCTGTTGTGCAGCATAACTGGAATATATATCAATGAATGAATTAATCAAAGAGTCAATCAATGAATCAATCAATAAACCAATCGGTCAATCGACAATCAATCAATCAATTAATCAGTCAATCACTCAATCGATATCATGTGTATATCACAGACATTTTGTTTTGATATTGTTTTTTTATTATTTTGTATGAAGTGATGTTTTTGATGCAATAACTGCTGCTTATCTCAGTCAATATAGGACAGATCTTTGTTTTGTTTCGCTTTCTTCCCCTATGATGTGTGTCATAACCCTGAACATTTGCATCGATTTCTTGTTTTTGTTATATTTTTGTTATGCCGCTCAGCCTCTGCATCACTCAACCCAAACGGTAGGCTGCTGATTCAAAGTCCTAAAAAAAAAAAAAGTTTGCATTGACGTCAGTGTGTTTATAGTGTGTATAGTTGTGCGGGATGGCCATGTTACATCTGATTTATGAGATTGCACAATTAGTCAGCTGGTGGTTGCTGTTCATGTTTGCTGGCAGCATAGGTGCAGCAAGGGCACAACGGATGCCACTTGAGCACCACACATTGAGGGAGAGACATTGGGGAATAATAGGCTTACAAACTATAAGCCCATGTCCAAATAGATTTAGGTCTACATCCCCAGGGGCATAGAGATCATTTAACAAACAGCCATCCGCTCTCTAATTCCAGACTACTTAAGCTCTTTACATCACAAAATATCCAAATAGATGAAAAATAATCCCCCCCCCCAAAAAAAAAAAAAAAAAAATGTCAGCTCACTGTTCAGACTGATAAGTCTGCGGGGGCAGCTGAACAATAACAGGATAAAGAAAGAAAAACAAAAAAAAAAAAAATAGAGAGACGGTCAGGCTGATTTTGCTATTTGGCAGGAATCTGACTCGGCATACGTCTCGCCAGACGGAGTCTCGAGAGGCTCGGCTAGTTCAAACACTGAATATGTTATTAATATCCAGACAAGACCCCTCGGCTTCTCTGCTACATCCGGCTGCTTGTTCACTTTGGCTTTATACAGTGATTAAGTTAAAAAAAAGAAATAAAGTTCAAGTGTTCCATGTTTACCGTCAGTTGCAGGTGAGAAAAAAAAAAAAAAAAAAAGAAAAAAACATCTTTCAGCTTAATATTGAGAAAATACAAAAACAGAAATGCAGTTTATGTTCAACTGAAATAGTTAACAAAATAGAGACTAGAGGGGAGCTATTATTTTTCATAAATATTACCATCTGATTCACTAAACATTAGTTTGGAAATAAAGACCTTTTAAACAGCAACCAGTGAATGTTCAGGAGGGAATTCATTATAAAGAGATAAATAATCACACACAAACAAATAAATGTAAAAACAAATAAACAATAAACAAATAAATAAAAAAAAAGAATAATAAATAGCAAAGCAATGCAGATAGGAGTTTAAGAGAGTATATTACATTGCTCAAGCTCAGACTAAATATTTATATTTCAAAAAATGTCATACAGAGTGGTATTTTGGTTTGAATCCCATTTTTGTACTGTTATGTAGTCATGTTATTGTAATTATGTTTTATTATTACCATTATAATTATGTTCTATTTATTTATTTAGGTTTTGTGTGATGACTGGCCATGTTGCAGATATTCTAAATCCTTGGATCACAGAGAAAGGAAAGATTAATACCCACAAGTCTTCAAGAGGACAAACAGGGTGCAGGCTTGGTGAACGGCTGAGCAGTCCAGCTGATTAAGGAGTGAAAGGATGAACTTCAAAAAAAGTAGGAACTCAGGGAGTTCTGAGGGAGAAGAATGGATTACAGCAATGGTCATGAACCTGAACTGAAACAAAATTCAATTAAAAATAAATAATAAAATAAAATAAAATCAACACACATACAGAAAAATTGAAAAATAAATAAACAAGACAGAAAAAAAGAAAGAAAGAAAGAAAGAAAGAAAGAAAGAAAGAAAGAAAGAAAGAAAGAAAGAAAGAAAGAAAGAAAAGGCATTTTTCTTTTCCCAGATTTGCTTAGGTTCAAATATGATAAGGTTTGAATATGTCAATGTGTTTTTACATTTTCTCCGAAATAACTTGGAAGCTTGAGAAGAAATTAAAAGACAAGAGTTAAAATAAAGATACAGGAGGGTCTTGTGAAAATAATTCAGATGTCTGCAACTGCAGTGCAGAGAAAAGCTCACTGTTGTGTTTTCCATGGCTCCACAAAAGCATTTCAAGGAACTCAGGTGTCCTTCACTTTTTTAATGGAAGGCCAATTTTACAAACTGAGAGCACTGAGTCAGAAAGATGTGACATTTTGATAAATGATGATGGTAATGAAGTCACTGTTGGAACGATAACTTGCGGCTAGGGGGTTTCAGACAGTTCATTTTGTCTTTTCCTCACTTACTTTTTTTATTTTTTTTAACGCAAATAGTGTATTTTTTCTGCTCGCACTTTTCCTTGTTTTCCAATTTATCGCTTAAACTCAGCTAGCTAGCTATGTAAATATTCAAATGAATCATATCAAAAGCTGATGACATGATTGAGTAGCCAGCTAGATAGCTAGCTAGCCACTGAGTCATAAGTTAGCTAGTCAGATACCAACATAGTTTGTTAACTAATTAATTATGTGGCTACTGTATGTATTCAAATGAATGGTATTCAAGTCAATTGACATGAAAAAAAATAGTTTAATGACCGTCTAACTGGCTCGCTAGCCGGTTATCAAGTCATTAGTTAAGTAGCCAGGCAGATAGATGGATAGCTATCCATCTATCTAGATAGATAGATAGATCATGATTTGATTTAATTCCATTCTTTTGAACATGTTTTTTTTTTTTTTCCGCAAAGAAGTACATCTATCAAAAAGCCTGCATTTCTAGGACGCCCATTTATTGTAAAGACCGCCCCACCTACTTCTTCTTTTTCCTCTGGGAAATTTTAGGACGGTTGGCTTTCAATGGTGCTGCATTATCACCACCTTCAAGGTCTATTGTCCCTCAGCGCTTATCGCTTCCAAAGGTGCCTTTCATGTTCTTTAAAAATGTCTCACTTTTTTTTTTTTCATTTTGTGCAGTCCACACACTACTATTCATCCACCCGTCCTCTTCTGTGAGAGTACTACTTTTTTGATATGAAAAGAATATGCTCCACTACTGTGACATAAAAAATGATAATGATAAAAAAATAAATAAAAAAAAAGTGGAAATTGAACAATCTTAAGAAATATTGGCAAAATAAAAGTGTGCTGCTTATGTGGTCCCAGGATTGCAATCATGAAATTGCCTTTCCTGAATCTGCAGGTATGTAGTTGTTTTTAATTTATGTTGTGGAAACCTGTGATTTGTATGGCTGCGAATCTTGGCCAGGTCACTCTTGAAAAAAAGACTGTTTATGTCACTGAGTTTTTCCACGTTAAAGGTTTAATAAAAAAATGAAAATATAAGTAACAGGATAACATGGGTAGATATAAATCATCAGTATTATTATTATTATAATTATTGCTATTATTATATATGTTGTTATAGTGGTTGCTACGCCTTTATTAATTTAGTAGTTTACATCGAAGTGCTATCTAGAGTTTTTCACGTTTAATCACTGTATATTCTGACCGCTACATAGATTGTTCTTCATCCTATCAGCACAATGTGCTTGAAACAAATGAAGACAAGCAGATGGTTGATTTCAGAGAACCATCTGGAAAAGACCTGCCAGCGACTGTACTTTCAAAAAAGCACTTGGCAGGTGATTGGACAAACCATCTGTCTGTCATCACTGAAGTCAGGGCCATTAAAGTGAAAGTGCAATCCCCATTTAGAGAGCCTTCAGCAAAGGAGCCCCCCTTTAATCCACCCAGCTCTCCGGGATCAGCCGCCGTTGTTCAAAACCCCAAAACCCGTGCTGATTGGCTGAACTGCTTCTGTTGCATCTTCAAACCGGTACATCGGAAACCATATGGAATCGATTTATGCATTCGTGTCGGTCTCGCAAGGTGATGCAACAATGAAACAGGAATCTGGATGAACATTTTGGAAGGCAGGCATTGGCTCTGCGTTGTGAGTAAACGGGCCAGTGTACCGATATCGGAAAAACTACTATCCTCATTATTCAAACATTGTAAGAACATTGTAGCTTGTCATTGTGTCTTTATGCTGAAGGATTAAAAAGCTTTAGTCATGGAAGGCTGCCGTCATTTTTAGTGATGAAAGTCTCTGACAATATTTTTATCAGAACCCATAATTCGAAAGACCGAGCCGAGATACGGTGATGGGTTTTCATAAAGTTGCTTCCCAGTCTCTTTAAACCACATTCATCACTTTGGGACGTCGAAACCAAACAACAATCTTGATAGGAAAGACATCTTGATGTGAGTTCATTTTCTTTCAACCATCCATCTGATTATTTTTATTTCATGCTTCCGCAAACAAGTGTCGTAATAACTCTTAGATAGTTACATGCTTTAATACGGTGGGACATTTTTAATGGATGAACAGGAAGTAATATTATCGCACCGGATGATGCACCAAAGACGGCCTGGGATGGGATGTATTGTTGGAGCTCTCACAGAGAAATCCCATCTCCTCTTATTCACTCACATCTAACTGATGAAACTCACAGGACTCCCCGAGCAAGTACTCATTGATGTTGGGAAGTATTTTAAGGGTTTTGGGGATGACATCATATTCTGTATTTATTCATACATTCATTCATTTTCTGAACAGCTTATTCTATTAATAATAGTAATCTCTTCTCTTTTTGGCTTTTCCCTACAAGGGTCTCCTAAGTGAATCAACTTTATCCATTTAACCCTATTCTCTGTATCCTCCTCTCTCACACCAACTACCTTTATATCCTCTCTCACTATGTCCATAAATCTTCTCTTTGGTCTTCCTTGAGACCTCCTGCCTTGCAGCTCCAATTTCAGCATCCGTCTACCAATATATTCACTATCCCGCCTTTGTACATGACCAAACCATCTCGGTCTGGCTTCCCTGATCTTCTCTCCAAAACATCTAACATGTGCTGTTCCTCTGAAAGACTCATTCCTAATCCTATCCATCCTGGTCACTCCCAAAGAGAACCTCAAGATCTTCATCTCTGTGACCTCTAGATCTGCCTTCTGTCTTTTTGTCATTGTAACTGTTTCTTGGCCATACAGCATCGCTGGTCTCACCACTTGTACACCTTTCCTTTTATTATGGATGATAGTCTATCACATAGTACCCCTGACCCTTTTCTCCAACCATTCCAACCGTCTTGAACCCGTCTCTTCACCTCTATTCCACTCTCTCCGCTGCTCTGGACTGTTGACCCCAAGTACCTGAAATCCTCCAACTTCTTGATCTCCACTCTCTGTAGCCTCACCGTTCCACCTGAGTTCCTCTCATTCACACACATATATTCTGTCTTGCTGTGACAAACTTCATACGTCTCCTCTCTAGCGCATACCTCAACCTCACTAGATTTTCATCAACCTGTTTTCTGCTCTCACTACAGATTACAATGTCATCTGCAAACAACCATGGTCCATGGAAATTCCCGTCTAACCTCATCTGTCACTCCATCCATCATGACTACAAACAAGATGGGGCTCAGAGCTGATCCCTGATGGAGTCCCACCTCCACCTTAAACTTCTTTGTTACCCCCACAGCACACCGCACCACTGTCTCACAGCTATCATACATGTCCTGCACCAGTCTGGCACACCTATCTACCACTCCAGATTTCCTCATACAATACCAGAGTTCCTCTCTTGGCATCCTGTCATATGCTTTTTCTAGGTCTACAAAAACACAATGCAGCTTCCCCTTGCCTTCTCTGCACTTCTCTATTAGAGATCTCAAAGCAAATACTGCACCTGCACTACTCTTTCTAGGCATGAAGCCATACTGCTGTTCACAAATGCTGACTTCTGCTCTCAGCCTAGTTTCCAGTACTCTTTCCCCTAACTTCATTGTATGGCTCATCAACTTTATCCCTCTATAGTTGTCAAAATTCTGCACATTCTTATTCCCCTTATTCTTAAATATAGGCACCATCACACTTTGTCTCCATTCTTCCGGCATTTTCTCACTCTCTAAGATCCTGTTGAATAATCAACACCTCCCACACCTCCACTGGTATATCATGAGAGACCAACCGCATTCCCACTCTTCAATATCTTCACTGCCTTCCTGACTTCATCTCTGCTACTTTGTGGTCTACAATAGTCACCTCTTTTACCCTTGCCTCTCTTTCATTTTCCACATTCATCAGCTCTTCAAAGTACTCTTTCCATCTTCCCTTCACTGTTCTAGCATCTGTCAATACATTTCCCTCTCTATCCTTAATCATTATTCATCCTTCATCATTATTTCTGTTTCGCCAACCTGTATAGATCATTCTCACCCTCCTTACTATCCAACCGAGCATACAAGTCATCGTACGCCCTTTGTTTTGCCTTTGCTACCTCTATCTTTACCTTACGTTGTATCTCCCTGTACTCCTGTCTGTTCTCTTCAGTCCTCTCAGTATCCCACTTCTTCTTTGCTAACCAATTTCTCTGTATATACTCCTGCACTTCCTCATTCCACCACCAAGTCTCCTTATCTACTTTCCTTCCAGATGACACAACAAGCACTCTCCTACCTGTCTCCCTGATAATACTAGCTGTTGTTGTCCAATCATCTGGAAGCTCTCCCTGACCACCAAGAGCCTTTTTCAACTCCTCCCTGAAAACCATACAACCCTCCTCCCCCTTCAGCTTCCACCACTTTGTCCTCTGCTCTGTCTTTGTCCTCTTGATCTTCCTTGTCACCAAAGTCATCCTACAAACCACCAGCTTATGGTGTCTGGCTACACTCTCACCTACAACTACTTTGCAGTCACTGATCTCTTTCAGGTTACCTCGTCTATACAAGATGTAGTCTATCTAGGTGACATTAACCCCCATAACATTCCTAACAAACTCCTCTTTCAAGATACTCCATTTCTCTTCTTGTCTGTACCATGATAGTACAACTTAAAGCCTGCTCCTATGCTCCTAAGCTTCTAGCCTTACTAGCCTTCCACCTGTTCTCTTGGACACAGAGTATACCAATTTCCTTCTCTGCATCATGTTGACCAACTCTCTACAATTTCCTGTCATAGTCCCAGTATTCAGAGTCCCCACTCTCAGTCCCAGGCTCTTGCCTTTCCATTTCTGTCTCGGCTTCCGAACACACCTTCCTCTTCTCCGTCTTTGACATACAATGGCTCGGTTTCCATTGCTTCCCTGTGGGTCATCGGTGCCAATGGCGGTAGTTGTTAAACCAGGCCTCGACCGATCCGGTATGATCTGGTTATTATGGTTGATTCGTATGTTTGGTTTTGGCAAAAGTTTTACGCTGGATGCCCTTCTTGACGCAGTCCTTCTCATTTATCTGGGCCTGGGACCAGCTGAGGGAGAGACTGCTCCCCGAGGCTGGCATGGGGAGACACCGGTCAGTGTCCCTCTGATGCGGCATTAATAATAATAATAATAATAATAATAATAATAATAATAATAATAATAATAATAATAATAATAATAATAATGATAATAATAATAATAATTATTATTATAATAATAATAATAATAGTAATAGTAATCATGATAATGAGAAGAATAAAGTATACTTTTTGAAAAATGTATTTTTTGATTAATCTTTTTTATTATTATTATTATATTTTTTATGATTATATTTGTTTTTCGGAAATAAGTCATTATGGTACAGAGTGAGTCATTTGTATTTTATCTGTGTCTGAATATATTATTGTTTTAGATAACCAGATAACCTGATAACCATTTCAATGTAAGATGAAAAGTCACTGACTTGGGACTAGAAAAAAGAAAAAAGAAAAAAGAAAATCAACCTTAGTTCAAGTTGAGCCATGAGCCAAATGTTTGATCGGTAAAAAACATCATACAGTCAAGTGTACACTGCCACACCTTGGAGTCAAAGAGGTTCAGTTGCATCAATTATTTTAAATAATCGCACTCCACGTCTCTGTCTTTGCTCATGAAAGCGGGTCAGTCACTATGCTCTGACCCATCCATCACCCGCGTTTCACCTCCAGCAGAGTGCATGATGGTGGGGAGCTGGTTCTCTACACATCACCACAAGTAACCTCAAGATGTGTTTCGCTTTTTACAGTCGACTTATCTCCCCTCAGGAATCCTAAAACCCATTCGGCTGCAGGATAGTTTAGATATGCAGATTGCACCTGATTCCTGACGGATAGTTTGTTTTTCTTTTTTTTTTTTTTCCCAAAGATGGAGAATCTATAATATCTGGAGGAGGGGAGTTCTCTGAGTGGCAAAAGTTTGAGTGAATTGTTTTTGATTGATTGTTTGGGAATTTAGAAGCTTTTAATTTTCAGTTATTGTATTTCATTGTCCATCCATCTTCCCCCGCTTATCTGGAGTTGGGTCGCCAGGGCAGCAGCTGTAGCAGTGAGTCCCAGACCTCCCTCTCCCCCACAACATGGTCCAGCTCCTCTGGGAAGACCCCAAGGTGTTCCCAGGCCAGTCTGGCCAGCGTGTCTTAGGTCTTCCCAGTGGTCTCCTCCTAGATTTTTAATAGTCATGCTCTATCATTAAATTTTAGTTTTCATTTCAATCAGTATTTCTTATTTATCTATTATTATTTATGGTTAATAACCATTATTATTATTATTATTATTATTATTATTATTATTATTATTATTATTATTATTATTATTACTATTAAATGTAAACCTTTGTTTAACCAGGGAATTTCCAGGCGAGAACTCTTTCACATTTTCACTGACAGATGTGCACCTCAGCTGGAGGTTAATTATCAGATCTTTGATGGAGCTCTGTTTTAATAATTCTTTAGCCTATTTTGAGGAAAGTATGAAAAAAATAAAACAAAGAAATCAAACAGGTCAATCGAAGATTTTAATATGAAGCAAATTTGACACCAGAGCTGCCTGCGGCTATTTGTGTCGCCGTTTGCAGATCCAGCTGTGGCCCACTTTTCAAAGATACCGGTCCCAGATTCTTTTGGACCTGTTTGTTGGAAACAAAGACAAAAATAAATTAATAAAAAAGTGCATGTCTCTTCAATCATGCAGTTTTCGGTGTGACAGAAGCCGCCAGCGCTGCATAATCATGACACAATTGGAGCAAAAGTAAATGAAAAGTTGTTGTGGATAACTTGGAACCCTAATTCTTCAAGTGTGGATTTATTGTAAAGTTGTTTTAGTTGTTTTATCAAACAAATAAGTATAAGGTTTGTCACCTTAATATAACAAATTGGTTCGCTTAGTTTTTGAAGTAGACAGGTAATGTTTAAAATATAGTCTTATGTATAAATTGCAACAAATTTAGAATTCCTGAAATAAAAAGTAAACATGTTGCAGAATAAAATCTGTCATTGTTGTTGAATGCATGTATTTTTTATTTGTTTCAAACAAGTCACTCAAAGTTAATTTTCCTATGACAGAATTGAAAGCTTATACATTCATTGATTCATTTTCAATACTGCTCATCATAGACCAACAATAGACCAAAATGGGATGAGGCAGAGGTACTAACTACTGTGTCACTACCCAAAAAAATATCTTAATCCTAATGAATCTTCTTTTCTTTTCGGTATTTCCCTTTAGGGGTCACCATGCTAAATCAACCGTCTGCATCTAACCCTATTCTCTATGTCCTCCTCTCGCACTAATTACCTTCATATCCTCTCTTACAACAGCCATAAATCCTCTCCTTGGTCTTCCTCTAGACCCCCAATTCCAGCAACAGGCAACCAATAAATTCACTATCCCTCCTCTGTACATGACCCAACCGTCTCAGTCTGACTTCTATGACCTTCTATCCATAATATCCAAAATGTGCTGTCCCTCTGAAAGACTAATTCCTGATCCGATCCATCCTCGTCCCCACCAAAGAGAACCTCAACATCTTCACCTCTGCGACCTCCAGCTCTGCCTGCCGTCTTTTCAGCATTGTCACTGTTTCTAGGCTATACAGCATCGCTGGTCACACCACTGTCTTGTCCACCTTTCCTTTCATTATGGATGATAGTCTTCATCTCTGCTGCTCTGGACTGTTGACACTATGTACTTGCAATCCTCCAACTTCTTAATCTCCACTCCCTGTAGGCTTACCACATCACCCGAGTTCCTCTAACTCTGCCACTCCAGACTTACGATGTAAGAATTCCTCTCTCTGTGCCCCGTCAATATGCCTTTTCGGGGTCTACAATGACCTTCTCTGTACTTCTCTAGACACTTCCCTACCTCCACAAGTATGTCATCTTGACCAACTGCCTTTCCACTTTTTCAACTTCCAACTCTTCAACTCTTCCTTACTTCACTTTTACTAATCTCTGCTCCTTTGAGGCATACAATAGGCACCTCTTTTACCCTTCCCTCTCTTTCATTTTCCTCATTCATTGCCTCTACACAGTACTCCTTCCATCTTCTCATCACTCTTCTAGTATCTGTTAATACATTTCTCTCTCTATCCTTAATCACCCGGACCTGTTGTACATGCTGTCCATCTCTATCGGTCTTCTGGACCAGATGGAAAGTATATTCACCTTCTTTCTCTGCATCATGTCAACCCTCTCTATACCTTTTCCTGTCATTGTCCTGATATTCAAAGTCCCTACTCTCAGCCTGACTTTCGCCTTTCCTCTTCTCTTTCTGGTTCCGAACACGCCTTCCTTCTCTCCTTCTGCGACCCACAGTATCCCATTTTCTGCTGGTACGAACCTACAGGTTGTTAACAGCCTACAGGTTACCTGTAGGATGGGTTAATCTTATTCTGTCGAGGCCCATTCCAGTATGATTAACCCATCCATTGACATCAATGTTTAATCCAGAATCAACCTGTCAATCCATTGGATTCGAAACCTTTGCCTTTGACGGTCTTTACATGATCCAATAAGTCCACTTGCACATTTTAGAACATTTTAAAAACAATTTTCACTTAAAAAAGCTACAATCATTGTGGTGCCCTTCCATATCTTAACTTGTGCTTTTCCCAGACGATCTTCACATTGCCTTGCAAGCCCTGTAGCCTTCAGGCACTATGACAGTACACATTTCATCGGATTTTCACTCCTCATTGAGAAGAAAAAAAAAAAAAGCTGCTTGAGATGTGATCGATTTCCAGCTATTTTCATCTTTTTTTATCACAAAAAAAGCAACGTTATTGTCTCTCATTCTTCGTTACATTTCTCACGGCCAAATGCGCCACTCTGCTGTGAGTGTGGCACATTTTTTGCACAACATAAGAAAAATCCACAAAGATAAAGGGCTCATGGTACTGTTGGTGGCTGAACGTCGGACGGCAAGCTAAATCTTATGCGCTTTTATTGATATTCTCACCTCTGCTCTTTGCACACTCCTCACACAATTTTATCTATCTTTGAAAAGGGAGAACAGTCTCTTTGATTGTAAATAGCTCCAGGTGTATTTTTTTATTATTATTCATTTATTTTTCCGAGGTAATTTCAAGCCTGTTTGTTCCAAACAGACCGCACCTTATGTGACCCATGCCGGTCACATACAAGAGCAAAAAAATCAAGTCTGTTGTTATTTTGGGGTTTCTCATGCTCACTAAAAAATAGAGAAAAAGGGCGGAGAAGAGCAGGGAAGACAGCGAAGGAGAGACTTCAAACATGAAAATAATTCAAAAAATGGAACCCCATTTATACTGGCGATTGGTGCTCAGTGGTGCGAATTGAAGTCAAGTGGAAAAAAAAGACATCTAGCCTTCAGTAGTCCACAGTAGACCTACAGGCTATAATAAATGATTTAGTCTTAGTGTTTTTGAAGTCCTTATGAACAAAAGTTAATCAGATGAAATGAAAAAGGCCACTGTATGTCATGTACAGATATCATGAAAAGTGTTTGACCATTATATCAAATTTTCTTCAAAATTTGGCCCTCCTCCTTGGCCTTGGATTAAAAAAGGTAGTAATAATGAGTGCTAAATGTTTGTGTGTCACAGCATGCTCGGATCCACGATGCTAGGAGCATGAACAGTTCAGCAAACGTAATCGTGCACTGCTGCAACTCTCAAAATCCACTGTAACCTTAAAATAAACAGACTTGGATTCATTACCCATTTCTGATCTGAATTGAATAAAAAAACAAAAATATATAAATAGCTAAATAGAAAATGGAGGACAAATCACATAAAACAAAACCACATAACCTATTGGCAATTATTTTGATATTTCTTTATTGTTTATTTATTTTTCAATTTATTTGTATGTGATTTGAAATAATTAATTTTATCTGGCATTTAATTTAATTTAATTTAATTTAATTTAATTTAATTTAATTTAATGTTTCTCAATAACCCTGGCAATGTTGTTGAGACTCAGACACACAGCAAATTGAGTTTCGCTCAAATTTTGGTTCATGGCCATTACTTTTAATCCAGCCTTCTCCTTCAGAACTCTCCGAGTTCCTAGTTTTTTTTGAAGTTCGTCCTTTCTCTCTTTAATCAGCTTGAATACTTAGCCTTTCACCTAGCCTGCACCCCGTTTGTCCTCCTAAGGACTTGTGGGTATTAATCTTTCCTTTCTCTGTGATCCAAGGATTTAGAATCTCTGCAACATGGCCAGTCATGACACGAAAACAAAATGAATGAATAAATAATAACAATAACAATAACAATAACAATAACAACAACAATAACAATAACAATAACAATAACAATAACAATAACAATAACAATAACAATAATAATATGACTACATAAGAGTAAAAAATGGGATTTAAACAAAGATAGACACTTTGTGAAAAAAAATACATATTAAGTCTGTGCGTCAACAATGTAATTATACTTTCTTAAACACCTATAAACACCACTTTGCTATATATTTATTGTTTATTTGTTTTTACATATATTTCTTTGTGTGAATATTTATCTCTTCATAATGAATTCCATCCTGAACATTCACTGGTCGCTATTAAAAAGGTGTCAGATGGTAATTTTTCATGAAAAATAATAGCTCCCCTTCTAGTCTCTGTTAAGTATTTCAGTTTCATCACATTACATCAGTTCAGCGTAAAGTACGGTTCCGTTTCTGTATTTTCCTAATACCAATTTTTAAGCTGAAAGATGTTGTTTTTCCTTTTTTTCTTTTTTTCTTCTTCTTACCTGCAACTGACTGTAAACATGAAACATTTGAACTTTTTTTTTTTACCTAACACCGTCAAATGTCTAATTGAATTTATTTATTGATTATTCATCTATTTATTTGATTGCTCAGTTCATTATTTTTTCCATTCTGTGCCCATTTTCTCAAGACTCCATGATATGTAAATTTCCCTATATAAGGGTTCAAGGTTGGTATTCAGTTAATTATCATTCATTCATTCTCTATTTTGCTTAGTCTGTCGGATGGTCGCCATCTTTCGGAATCCAATCAGGGACGTTCGTGCTACAAGGTGGAAGCACTAATCATCGCACCGCCGCGCCCCAAATCAAATGCATTATCACTTATCTGGTAAGGATATCATAATCTGGATAGGATTCAATTTTTTTTGAAAAGACAAAATAAAAGATATCTGTCTATGTATTTTATTCTGTTCTATTAAAACCATCTCAAAGGGGTTAACGTTCCAATAGTGTCCGTGTGTTCACAAATCCCGCGGCACTCAGGGAGAATCTTATATTTCATACATTAGGGAAGCGGAGTAGAAATCCGTGCGAGGCGTTTGCCGTTGTCACCGTACGCCACGTTATTTTCTCCCCTCGTTCCCATTTAGACTCTGTCCGAATGAATTGTCAGCATGATCGATAACCCGGCAGCCTCTTTTGTTTCCACACAGAGAATTGCCCTAACTACCAATTTTAATATGTAAAGTCAGCAAGGATGGATTTTTAATCCAGAGCTGGCGGGGCGTTGGATCGGAGCGGGGAGGGAGCGTCCCTGCATCAATCATGTCGCGGGAGTTGAAGGAGAGCAGGGCTGACAAATGACCGGGTCCGCTTTCAGCTTGCGGGGGCCCTGAATCTCCACGTTTACAGAGCAAGGGGGAGCCCGTCATTTATATCTAACCGACCCAGCATGCGCCAGCGTGATTCTCCCTACCGGCTTTGCTGAGTCATTTCTGCTCAGCTACAGACGCACAGCAGAAAAAAAAAAAAAAAAAAAGTACTGTATCAGTGTTGTGATTTACCAAGAGGGATGTGTTCGACCTTCTTTAGCAGTTTTCTGTATCTGACGATACTTTGTAGGAGGTAAATGCCACGTTTTCTCATTCAGAACTTTTTGCAGATCCTGGAACTTTTAAGGAACTTTTTTTTATATATTCAGACAGTTTGGGAACTAGGAAGCAATGGACCTCATTTCCAATAAACGTCTTAACTCCTACTTTGAGGCATGAACGGTTCCTTGGGATCCCTTGTGATATAGATGTTTTCCATTTTTAGCTGTGCTTCGCTGGAGGTGGAAGCCACTTTCACACTGTAGGAACTTTTAGCAGATACTAGAAGTTTCTAGGAACCAGGCCTTTTTATTTCATAAATTTGGACACTGTAGGAACGAAGAACCAAAGGGCCGCAGTTTCTGGAGACTTCTTCACTCCTTCCCTGAGACAGGAACTTGGGATCCCTTGTGACATCTGTGTTTTCCATATTTAACTGTGCTTTGGTGGAGGTAAAAGCTGCTTTCATACTGCAGGAACTTTTTGTAGATCCTAGAAATATCAGGAATTAGGCCCGTTTTTCACATATTTGGACAGTTTGGGAACCAGGAGCCAAAGAGCCCCAGTTCCCAGAACTGTTGTAGCACCTACTCCGAGGTAGGGACTTTTTATGATTCTGTGGGATCTCTTGTGACCATAAACCCAGCCCATCACCAGATACTTCCTTAGAACCACGTGGCGCTGTCTAAAGAAAAAAAAAAAAAACAATGGACAGAGAAAAAACAAGAAATAACAGATGAAGAGGTCCGAGTTCATCTGGCCAGTCATGGCGAGGCCAAATGATCCCCAAGGCAGTAACAGCGGCAAATTAATATCTTTAATAGTGTAAACCAATCATATCTCCATAGGAGCAAGGCCAACATTCACAGAACACAGAAAACTGAAGTGCAAAGTACTGAACATCACTTTGTGAGAAACAATTTCAAAAGCTTGACCATTTTGAAAATTTGACAAACCTGACTCCAGCAATGGGCAGAGGGATAGGACGACACTGACTTCCCAATATGGCGACCCAAGGGGGGTTTTTATAAGGCCTCCGCCCCTCCATCAGCAGTTTACATGGACTTATATATATACGATTAAATAGCATTGCTTCTACCATTGCCTTTAATTCATAAGATAACATGTGATCCAAATGACATGCTTAAAAAATTTAAAATTTGGTAAAACCAAAATATCCGCTATGCAATAAAATGATCTTATCACAGAGTAAAAATCAAGTAAAAAGTGAATAAATAATAATAATATTAATAAGTTTTAATCCCCCCACAGAGAGTGATCTTGGAGGGGGGCGGGACGGATTATTTAATTTATCTAATTTGGGGTGTAACCCACCTACAGGCCACTAGGAGTCCTGCACAGGTGGGGTTATTCATTAGAATAAATAAAGAAGGGAAGGAAGCTTATGTGCAGAATTAAGTCAGTTTTATTAAGTTACAAAATGGTAAAATTGTGCATTCATATGTTGATTTCTGATTAAAAACAAACAAAAAACAATGGAGTTAACAAGGATGGAGAACCTAACAAGAAAGCAAAATAAGTGTAACCGGTTAGCTGTGGCTGTGACACCCCAGAGGAAATATTATGTATTACACCAACACCCCAACCATCAACAAGCAACCTTTTTGGGAATTCACTCCACACAAAACGTAGCCAGAAAAAAATGGCAAGTGTTATTCACTACACACCAACAGGAGCCTAGTCACAGAGGTTATTCACTGCACAGCAAGCAGGAGCCACAGCATAGACCAAAGTAAATGTAGAAATAAGTGAACAGAGAAATAAACACAAAAATGAAGTGGAGGTGGTTTCACAATATAGCTGGAGCTACAGGACAGAACAGCGAGAACCTGATGGCCTAGAGATTAACACATTCTACACATCACAAGAATGGGGGATTTAAGTGTTACAACCTCAAAGAAATGGTGGGAAAAACACAGCGGTTAAACTAACTGTCTTGACTTCTGTATTTTGCCTTGGCTTTCCGTTCAGGTCAGCGCGAGGAAATGGATAGTAACCTCCGTAAAGTTCAGTCCCTCAGGAATTTGCCCTGAGGTAGCCTTTTGGCGTTTGGCCGCATGAATGCAGCAACTGGTGTGACGCCATGCCAGATGACCATGAGACTACCTAAAAATTAAATGACCAGTGTTTCCTGTCACAGGAATAATATTAAAATTCTGAATATATGAATCACTGTGGGGTTTCCCATTTTAAGAGTTAATGGAAATAACTAGTTTTGATATACTTAAATCAGATGTGAAACTATTGATGGCCTCACGGTCTCAATAACGCTGAAGGTTTTGGGGGCTTGTGGTGAAGTGAATATTATTTCCATCCCCCAAAAAAACAGCATTCGCTAATGGTATGGTTTTTGATACTACATAACTCCCCAAAAAATAAAACTAATGCAATATTCCATTGTCATTTTTCCCACCTTGCAGAACATAAAGCCCATGGCATCTTCTCCTGGTGTTTTTTAGCGACTGTAGAGGCATAGAAATGGACACGGTACAAATCAGGGGCCACCAAATGCACTGATTCTTAGCAGCATTTTGTAACCGCAAGTTTGCGGCAGCAGGAAAGAAAAAAAAAGCAAATCCTCGCTTTCGTTGGGAGGCAGGGTACATAATGGCTCGGCCGCTTGTCAATCACATGGTCACATAAAGAGTCACAACCACTAAAACGTGTTCAATTAACCTGCTGCATGAACTGCCTTCCTAGAACTGCGAGTTTTGTTTGGCATTTGCTATAAGATTAATTTAAGTATGTGAAGTATGGAATGTAAGTGAATAAATGAAGGCCGAGCAAACAGATGTGCTGAAAAAGATAAATAAACTTTCCAAGAAGACAGGTACATTTTGTGAGAGATTACAATGTCAATTTTTTTTCTGGTCTGTATCTTTCTTTGCATTACTACTATACTCAAATTCATTATTAATCAAATAATGATTAGTGATTGATCAAATCATCAATGTAGATATTTTTTATAGATTTTTTTCTCTTTTTACATTGAATTGAATTGAATTGAATTGAATTGAATTGAATTGAATTTAAGGCATATCATAGATCAAAAAATATATATGAACACGTTTGGGTAAAAAAAAGAAAAAAAAATGGTTTGACTCTGGTCCAACAGAGCTGTAAACAACTGAGGCATCAGGAGAAGTACTTTTTACCCAATTATGCTGGAGCTCCAGTCCAAAGACACTTTTGGGCGACCTTAATGACAGGCATGTCACGCTAGTTCGCAAAATCCACCGATAAATGTCGCTGACAACTTCGAGCAACCTCCAGATGTTCTCTCCCTGTCTCTATCCAATTGAATTCAGACACAAACTGTGAAAATAGGAGCTTTTTGAGGACGGCTGAAACAGAAGAGGGGAGATTTTATCCACTCCCACTCGTGGTGGGATGTCAAGTGATGGGACGAGACATGGTGACACGATACATTGTTTTCAGACCTTTTTTGAAAAATGTTCTCTATTTTTGTCTCACCCGTCAAGATGCTGGACTTCCCTGGGTGCCATTAGTTTGCTTATGGTCTTAACCAATCAAACTCTCGGTTGTCTTGGCTCAGTTCTGACTCTTTAAGGTCTCCGTGCTGTCTGAGTCTCACCCGACGGCGACCTTAACTTTAATCTTTCTTTCATTTCTCCTATTTGTTTGGTTCTGTAGAGAAGACTGGTATTCATAAACATAAACAATTGTATCGAATATGTCTTTATATGACATGTTAATGAAATAGTGAATGTTATTTTGGTCTTTTAATGACGATTGTATGAGAGAGATGCTTGTAATTTTTATATGACATGTAAATGAATGAAATGAATGAAGAAATGTATTGAATTAATAAAATTAATAATATATTTAACATAAATAGCATAAATTGCATGATAAAGCGACAGAGGGTGGATGGAAAATAAATAAAATGGATAAAAGAAATAGCATAAGTAAAAGAAACAAAATAGATCTAATGAATAAAATAAAGTAAAAAATAAAAGATAAAAAAACAAAGACAGAGGTAGTGCAAATAAATGTATAAACAAGTAATTGCAGTAATAAAGTGCAAAGATTTTGTGCAATTTCAACTATGGACACATATTTCAAAGATGCAAATGAAGCAGAGTGCTCTGCAGCTGTCACATTTATGCTCTGAAGGCTGGTTGAGTTAAACCAGCAAGTTATGTAGAAGGTCAGGATGTTCTCAATGAAGAAGAAGTAAAAACAGGTCCAGGAAATAATCTTCATTCTGCTGAAGAAACTGAGATTCCTCAGGAGAAATTTCCTCAGCTGACGTTCTTTGGCTCTGTATGGCATGTAAATGACAGAGTGAATGGTTTTATGTCTCTGTATGACCTGTGAATGAGATGGTGAATGGTTATTTGTCTGTATATAACATGTAAATGAGTGAGAGAATGGTTGTCTGTCACTCGCAAAGACTGCAGGATTAACAGTATAGATGAATGAATCAATGATTAAGGGTGGATGAATGAATGAGTGAGTGGATGCTAAGCTAAAAAACAAACAACCTCTCTTTTGTTTATGTGATGTATTTCAAAATAAACACTCTGCAACAAGGTTGTGAATGGAAAGTTCTCTGTGTAAATATAGTTTTAAACTCAAACTTCTAATGTGAAATATTATGGGCATTAGAAAAAACATATATATATCATGCACGTGGGATAAAAGAACCTATGCCAAAATAAATGGAGAAAGTGATACAATTAATACAGTTTAACTGTGAAAAACAACCCAGGAAGTCTAAATATAAGGGAGTCTGATCTGTGTGATCCTCTGTTTATTTTTCCTGCTGAGGGTCTTCTGTGGACCACAACATATCGCACGCTGGTGGAAGCTCTCCCTGGAGGGATACACACACACACACACACACACACACACACATACTCACGCATGTCTCATTACTCCATGTCCATACAGCGCTGAGCAGCACTGACAGAAACCCACAAACACATACACTCCCAATGAGACTGGCAAACACGTGGGTATTTCTCAATGTGAGGTCCGCTGAATGCATTTTCTTTATCACCGCGTGAAGGAAAGCTGAGGAACATCAACCCCGCTGACCAAAAAAACAAAAATGGTGTGTGTGTGTGTGTGTGTTTCTCCACCTCCTCATTTGACAAGACTTTTCTCTCTCTCTCTGTCTTTCCCTTCTTTTCCTCAAGACCGATCAACATATGGCATCTTTGAGAATGAGGCCAAGCGTTCTGGCGGCTAGAAAGAGCCCCTGCACTGACACACACACACACACACACACTCTTAGAGAGTACACACATATAAGAACGAACCTAAAGGGCAAGAAAGCCGCTGTAACTGATTTGAAAGGTAAGTTTGGCCTGGTTACATCGCGTGTGTCTCTATGTGTTTGTGGCGTCACGTGAACAGCCCTCCACCCCAAACTCCCTGTCGTCGTTGCCTCGACGATAATGAAGCGTAAGGGAATCCTTGTTCTACAATGCTCTTTCAATTTCTGTGAAAAAGACAAACGGCTTTTGATTCACCCGTTTCCTTCATCTCTGGGCCCCGTCGACCCCGTTTGGGCGGGAAAAGAGAATAGCGAGGAAAAAAAGAGCCCCCCTAACACACACATACAACACACACCTCACCGGCGCAAATAAGCTTTAGATTAATCAAACAGAGGGAGGAATGGGTGGAGGGGGGGTACAACTGAATAATTATAATGAGATGCACATCTTTATTATTTCCACATTATGCCTGCGCTGCTCGGCTGTTATATTGTGTCGTATCAGCCATTGCCGCATGACTGTTATTGCACTATTATAAGTGCAATATCAGAAGATGAATATGTCTTAAAGCTATTAAGTTATAATTTCAGGCCTAAATGTATGCATTTTAGTTATTACCATTGTTAGTTTGAATTAGTAAGACCTTATTTGTGCTCCCCCAGAAAACACAATAGAAATAGCAATAATAATAAAAATAATAATAATAATAACAATAATCATCATCATCATCATCATCATCATCATCATCATCATCATCATCATCATCATCATCATCATCATCATCATCGTCATCATCATAACATAATGAAGATGAATTTGGAGATACTTATGATAATAAAATTCTAAAACTACTATTAATATTAGCAGTAATAAAACAATAACTACTACCAATGATGCTAATACTTTTTTTATCATTATCTCCTGCTTTTCCCACACATGTGGTTGGGTGGCATACTGCTATTGCTAAACAGTGATAATAATGAGGATAATAATGACAGTAATATCAATTTGTGAATTTCAATGCTTTTAATTATCGTTTCAGTTATTAATGTGTCATTTAATGCATCATGAGCACGTAACTGTTGGTGCTACTGTTATTATTCGCATCAGATGATTTGCAATGATCTGTCCCGCCCCATCATCACCCCCCCACCCTCATACTTTCTACCTGCCCATCTTTCCCTCTCTTACTCTGTCTCTTTCTAATTTATCCAGTCGAGGTGGAAGGGTGCCTGCATTGAGCTGGGAGCCGGCTACATTTGATGCTTCCTCACCGCTGTCGGAGTGGTCTGTGTCGTGGGGGAATGTCGGGTTTCTGTGAATTTCTTCCAAGAGTGGAGATACAGACCTGCTCTGCATGGAAAGTGTCATGAGACAGCTGTGCTTTGATTGGTCTGTATAAACTTGAATGCTTATTGGGTCTAATGGAGACGTGTATTTCACGTGCATCAAAGTAGTCAACTGCGTGGCTGGCTAGGAAAGACCTTAAAGATGAAAACAAATGACATCTTCACCTGATTTAAACTCTGTTGAGAACTTTTGGGTTCTTCTTAAGCAGGACATTTCCAGTGAAGGTAAACAGTACACCTCTCTGAACAGTGTCTGGGAGACTGTGGTTGCAGCTGCACAAACAGTTGATTCTGACCAGATCAGTAAACTGACTGACTCTGTGAATGGAAGGCTTGTGACTGTTATCAAAAAGAAGGGTGGCTATTTTGGTTCTTCTTGAAATTTCAGAAATGTTTGTTTGTAAATTGAGTTTGTTTGTTATTCTCACTTTAACAGGTGAAAATAAACACGTGAGATGGGGAAATCTTTGGTTTTCAATTAGTTGCATAGTAATTCTGCACACTAATAGCTACCTAATAATGGTGCACATGTAGATATTCTCTGAGAGCGAAAACTTCACATTTACTAAAATGTTCAGGTTGAGGATTTGTTAACATTTTGAATTTACCAAGAAACTTCAGTTTTACTAAAATGTTCAGGTGTGAGGATTTGTTAACATTTAGAATTGACCAAGAGCACCAGAGTTGTACAATAACAAAATCCTCAAAAATACAACTTGCCTAATAATTGTGCATGCAGTGTATCGATCAAACGAGTGGTGTTAATTTGTGATGTAGTGAACAATTTAGGAAAGAGATCTTAACTCATGTCTCACACAGTCCTCTGTTTTTTTTGGCTCCCAGTCAATGTAATTGCAATGTTAGTCGTCTATCTTTGTTAATTCTGCAATGATTTTATACCAAATTTCATTCTGTGGCTTTACAAAATATATACCAAACTAAATAAATACATAAATGAATGCATACATTAAAACAAATAACCATATATATAAAAAAATAACAATATAATATATAACAAGCAATAATAATAATTATATAATTGACTATCAAATTGGATGGCTGAATGAATGGATGAATGAAAAAAAAATATATAAATATAAATAACATGACTTAGAAATTACTGAATAAAAAAGACACAAGTAAATATTTACAATCTGCACTGAATAAAACAAAAAATCACATGCCATCAATATAGCTCAGTTGTAAAAGGTCTACGGCGTCATAGTGACATCAAGTAAGTTTAAACTACGCTCTTCCACCCAGGGGAGTCCAGGGATAACTGTTTAGCCTTGATTAACCGTGACTTTAGTAGATGTGACATATTTCCCCCAATTGACAAATAATGGATCAATCCAGTGCATCAACCTTCACGTCAAGATGTCACAAGCTGCCATCACGCTTAATTGACTAAACCATCAATCAGACTGGGGGATTTCCATTTCTTGATGAGG
This sequence comes from Fistularia commersonii, assembly GCF_037954325.1. NCBI lineage: Eukaryota > Metazoa > Chordata > Actinopteri > Syngnathiformes > Fistulariidae > Fistularia > Fistularia commersonii. The sequence goes on from NC_141314.1 coordinate 2,366,398, forward strand.
AGCATTTAGCAGTGCCCATTTCCATAGTAGAGTAGAATACCCCCCAAATTCCCAGACCATCTGGATGTCAGATTGAGACCTAGGAATACCAAAGGTAGATAAGCAGCAATGTCTTGCTGGGTTTCCTCCGGGTTCTTCGTTTCCCTCCCGCAGTCAGTTCCAAGATGGTTGAATGAGGGAGCGGAATTGGTTCTTTGTGTCTATATGTGTTAAATGGTATATAAAATGAATGAATCTGTGAACTCATGAATAAAACATCAATATCTCCGATTGTGACCATCATATTAAATCATGATTTTATTCATTCATCTGTTAAATTATGGCTATACAGAGTGAAAAAAAAGGAATCTAACTGAATTATGAACATAATGTGACAATGCATCATGGAACGTTATACTGGAGAAATGTAATGCCTCTACTGGTGTTAATAACTTATAGTAAAAGTAGTTATGTAAATTCATAATAATGTGTAGAAAACTAAAAAAAGAATGTTTGTATGTTCTTTCATCTCATCCATAAAATTTTTCCGGTCTTGTTTTTGGCGCGTGCCTGGAAGCTTCAACTTTAGTATTTTTCTTCTTCGATCTCCAGTATCCCTCCTCTATATATTTCCAAACCATATCATTCTGACCTTATCTCCAAAACCATGAGCCGTCCCTCTGATTGACTCATTCCTGATCCTATTCCTGATCCATTCCTGATCCTGATCCTGATCTTCCTCACCTCAAAAAGAGAACCTCAATATCTTCATCTCTTCTGGTATCCTCTTCAACGTCTGCTTGCGAGTTACTTCCCCCAAGAACTTAAAATTCTGCAGCCTCTTCATATCCCCTCCCCGTTGCCTCACCGTATCTTTTGGGTCCCTCTCAGTCGCTCACATATTCTTGCTCCAGCTAATTTCATTCTCTCTCCTTCCCAGGACAAACCTCCACCTCTTGAGATTTTCCTCCATTATTTTTTCCTCAACCATGGCAAAACTGTCTTACAGTTGGCATACATGTCCTGCACCAGTTTAACAGACTTCTCTGCCACCAGTACTACAGTTCCTTTTTTTGCTCCTTGTGGCCTTTTCTCGATCCTTCTGCAAAGGCACCAGGCGGCTTCCTTCTGACCTTTTCTGCACCTCTGTATCAATGATCTTAAAGCAAACACAACATCTGCAGTGCTTCTTTTTAGGCACTAAACTAAATTGCTGCTCACAAATGCATGACCACAACAAGCAAAAAAGGGCTCACAGCGGATCCCTGGTGTCCTCCGACCTCCATCTTGAAATCCTCATGTGTTGTGTCTTTCTAACAGTAATGAATAAATTAATATTTAGATAAATGAATAAATACAATTAATGACAGACAGTTACATTGGGCCGCTTTTCTTTGGATGATGTAATGGTATGACACCCAACCTCCAGACCGTGACGGAGCAAACGGTACAGTCTGGGAAGTGAAATCAAGGGACTATTTATAAAACTCACCCTCTTAGACCAAAAACGCAGGCGACAGCTCACAATATGAGAGTCGTTACCATTTTGCATCATCGGAGTTAAAGGTCAAAAGGAATATTGCTCCTGGCACTTTTTAATATCTCTGGTCACAGTTTATCGCCTTATTGAGAATTTCTTTCCTCTTTTTGTGGAATTGATTTCGCATCCCGATGCATAAAGAGAAGTTGAAGGAGGAGGAGAAACTGTGACAGTCAAGGACAAAGCAAAGGAATATTTTATAGTTTGCAAGTAAGTCGCACCTCCAAATACTGTATCTGCTTTCATACACCATAATGTTCTCTGGCCTCTAGATAGGTAATCGATAAACAACCAAATAAATTAAATGCATTGCTTGGTTAATTCATAATAACAACAACACTGCTGATAATAATGATAATAATGATAATAATGATAATATTGATAATAATGGGGAACCCTTCGTGAGTTGGCATCTTATCATGGTGGAGGGGTTTGCATGTCCCAGTGATCCTGGGAGCTATGTTGTTGGGGGCTTTATGCCCCTGGAAGGGTCACCCAAGGCAAACAGATTGCAGGTGAGGGAACAGACAGTGTGGCTCAGAAGACCTCCCATGAAGAAGACAATCATTGGAACCTGTTTTCCCGTGCCCGGACGTGGGTCACCTGCCCCCCCTCGGAGCCAGATCCGGGGACAGGGCTTGGCGGCGTGCGCCTGGTGGCCGGGCCTTCACCCATAAGAGTTGTCCGCGCAAAACCCCGGGAAACGAAATGGGTCCCTCTTCCCCTGGGCTCACCACCCACAGGACAGGCCAAGGGAGTCTGGTGTAGGGTGAGCCGGGCGGTAGCCGGAGCGGGGGACCTTGGTGGTCTGATCTTCGGCTGCAGAAGCTGGTTCTTGGAAAATGGAATGTCACCTCTCTGATGGGGAAGTAGCCTGAGCTGGTGCCAAGGCTGAGAGATTCCAACTAGATATAGTTAGACTCACAACGACGTACCGCATGGGGTCTGGAACCAGGCCTCTTGAGAGGAGCTGGACTCTTTCACTCTGGGGTTGCACCCGTGAGAGGCGCCGGGCAGGTGGGGGCATATTGATCGCCCCCGTCTTGGCGCCTGCACATTGGAATTCAACCTGGTGAATGAGAGAGTAGCCTCGCTCCACCGTAAGGTGTGGGGACGGGTTATTTGGCTATGCACCAAACAACAGTTCAGTTTACCCACCCTCCTTAGGGTCCCTACAGGGGCTGCCAGAGAGTGCTCCAGCTGAGGACTCCCTCATTCGACTTGGAGACTTCAATACTCCCGTGGGCAACGGCAGTGCGATTTTGAAGAGTTTAATTTGGAGGAACAGCCCCCCTGATCTGAACTGGAGCGGTTTTATTGGAGTTCTGTGCTCATAACAGATTGACTATAGCAAACACCATGTTCAAGCATAAAGGTGTCTATACGTGCACTTGGAACCAACACACCACAGTTCTTTGATCATCCTTGTGGTCGTGTCCTTGGACTTGTTGCCGCATGTCCTGGACACTCGGGTGACGAGAGGGGTGTAGCTGTCAACTGACCACAACCTGGTGGTGAGGTGGCTCCAATGGTGGGGGAGGATGGAGATCTGACCTGACAGACCAAAACGTAATGTGAGGGGCTGTTTGGAATGTCTCGCAGAGTCACATGTCAGAGGGAGTTTCAACTCCCACCTCCGGCAAAACTACAACCATGTACCGAGGGCGGCATAGGACATTGAGTCCAAATGGGCCATTTTCCGTGCTCCCATTGTCGAGGCAGCAGACCAGAGCTGGAGGTTTGAGGGTTGCCTTGAAACTGAAGAAGGAGTTCTATTGGGCCTTTCTTGCCAGTGGGGCCAGCAGCTAGGGGCAGCAGGTAGAGGCTGCTTGGCCTACTGGCCAAGAGGGTCAGTTGTTGAGCCTTGGATCCAGAAGGAGCAATGTGGTTTTTGTCCTGGCCGTGGAACACCCCACCTGTGGGGGGTGCTCTGGGAGTATGGTTTACTGAATCCCGTCATACCGGCTGGTCGGTCTCTCTATGATTGGTGTAGGAGCTTGGTCCGTATTGCCGTTTAATAGCTGGACCGATTTCCGATGAGTTTTGGACTCCGGAAGGGCTGACCTTTGTCACCGATTTTATACAGAACTTTTATGGACAGAATTTCTTGGTACAGCCAGGGCGTTGAGGGGATTGGTTTGGTAGCCGCAGGTTCAAGTCTCTGCTTTTTGTAGCTGCTTTTGATGTGGTTTTGTTGGCTTCATCGGGCCATGATATCCAGCTCTCGCTGGAATGGTTTGCAGCGGAGTGTGAAGCTGTCAGGATGAGGATCAGCACCTCTAATTCCGAGACCATGGTGCTCAACTGGAAATGGGTGGAAAACCTACTCTGGGTCGGGGAGGAGGTCATGCCCCAAGTGGAGGAGTTCAAGTATCTCGGGGTCTTGTTCAAGAGTGAGGGGAAGGATGCAGCAGAAGAAGGACAAGCGGATCTGTGCGGCCCCTGAAGTCATGTGGACTCTACCAGTCTGTCGTGGTGAAGAGGGAGCTAAGCTGATAGGCAAAGCTCTCAATTTACTGGTCAATCTATGTTCTACCCTCACCTATGGTCATGAGCTGTGGGTAGTGACCAAAAGAACGAGATTGCATCAACAAGCGGCTGAAAATAATTTCCTCCTCAGGGTGTCCGCATCTCTCTAAGAGATAGGGTAAGAAGATCGGTCATCCTGGAGTAGAGTCGCTGCTCCTCCACATAGAGAGGAGTCACATGAGGTGGCTCGGGCATCTGGTCAGGATGCTTCCTGGACAGAGGTGTACCGAGCATGTCCATTTGAGAGGAGACCGTGGATAAGACCCAGGACACTCAGGAGAGACGATGTCACCAAGCTGGCCTGGGAATATCTCAGAGTCCCCCCAGAGGAGCTGGACCATGTGGCGAGGGAGAGGGAGGTCTGGGCTTCACTGCTCTGGCTGCTGCCCCCGTGATCCAACTCTGGAGAAGTGGGGGAAGATTTATGAATGCATAGAGGCATTTCTTCGATCAATTTTTAGATTTATTCCAACAGCCTTCACTTTTTGAGCTAATTAACAATAATAGGAATAATAATAATAACAATAGTAATAATTCTTCTTTTTCTTCTTATTATTATACTGTGGCGCTCCAGTCACTGTTTTTCAAAATTCCACCAAATTAACAAAAAAATGTTCCCCTAAACAATACAGCTGTTGAATTTCTGCTTCACTTCTAATTTGGTTGCTTTTAGAATTAAGAACTCATCTTGGATGAGATCCTAGCTTGGATCAGCTCCAGCCCCCCCAGCAACACTAACAGTAGGATAAGCGGCATACATGCATACATACTGAATGAATGAATGAATGAATGGCTACTGTTTCTATTGTTCTCCTTAACATAACGTCCTACACCTCAACTGACTCTGTACCTCGTTTGGAGGTGGAATAATGTGTTTTGTTGCCGTAAATTATTTAAAATAGGCGCAGGAAAAAATAGATAATTGATATCAGTTATCGAACGAACGGACTGAATAGCACTGAATAACACTGATTATTGTAATAATTAGCTATTTAACATATTTTTTTTTTCTGTCCACTTACATTGAGACGTATTAAATATAGACAATAAATATGATAAATTATTGAATACAGACATACATACATCCAAATGGGAAAGATCTGTTGTGTAGGACTGGGTGTTGGTATCCCTTGATGAAATAATGCCTAAGGCACCGATGAGACTCTGTGGGGTTTCAAGTGAGTGATGGCCTCCTTCGGGTTGTCAAGTGAATGCCCTCCTTCATGGATGTTTCGCTGATTGGCCCACGAGATCTCCAGAGGGTTCAGCAGTGAATCCCAGCGTCCCAGGTTCACTCCCTAGATGCCATCAGCTCACCTGAAGGCCCACGTTGGATCTCTTCTCTTCAGCCACAGCCACTGGCTCCTATTTTCAGCAGCCCTGGAGAGGTCCTTGACTGCCTGTCTGTGGGCACGTCCTTTAACTCCCATCTCCCTGAGTAGCCTCGATGTTGACGTGGCTATGAAGCCTCTGCAGCCTACTTCCACTGGACGAACCTTCGCTTTCCAGCCTTGTCGCTGAGCATCTGTGACCAGTTCAGCATATCTCAGCTTCTTTCGTTCATAGGCCTCCTCCACTGTACCCTCCCAGGGCACCGTGAGCTCTATGATGTATACGAGCCTGAGAGAGGATGACCACAGAACGAGGTCTGGTCGCAGGTTGGTGGATGCGATCTCAGCTGGGAAGCAAAGTCTCTTGTCCAGGTCCGCTAGCAGCTTCCAGTCCAGTGCACTGGCCAGTGGCCAAGGTCAGTTCTCGTGGGGGGGAGGTTGGCTTGCCCCTCCCGCACGAATGGAGTTGTGTGCCAACGGGATGACGGAGGAGGAAGGGCGTTTACGCTCGTCTGGCGAGTTTCCAGCACCGCTGCAAGACATTTTAATACCTGGTTGTGTCGCCAGGTATAACGGCCTTGGGAGAGGCTGGTCTTGCATCCCACTAAGATGTGCTTCAGTGTTGCTGGGCTTGAGCATAGAGGGCATGTAGGGTCTTCGCCATATCACTGGTTTAGATTTGCAGGAGAAGGCAGGACATCATAGGCTGCCCTGATGGTAAAGCTCACCCTGAAGGCCTCCATCTCTCACAGATCTTTCCAGGAGATCTTCCGCTTCTCGACCCCCTCTCATGTCATCCACTGCCCTTGCTTCGCCTGTGAGGAAGCAGGAAGGCGTCCTGCCTCCTCTTCCCGGCAAACTTCCTGGAACACCAGCTTGCGTCTCTGGGCTGGATTGGCCTTGCTCCAGGCTAGTGTACTGGCCCCAAACCCAAGTCCACTCCTCCCCTCCTGAACCCGGCCCACAATGTCCCTGTGTCTGAGGGCTGCCTTTGCCTGTTCAGTTGCAGCCATCCTTGTTGCCAGGATGGGGGGTGCTTGGGCTATGAATGGGTCGCTTGAACCCAATAGCATCATCTCCAATCTGACTTTGGCACACTTGTACTCCAACTTGTACTTTGAAGTACACACTTGTACTTCAAATTAGTAAAATTGTTAGGATCTGGGGCTCTGTATGCAGCACCCATCATGAGTGAGCCTGATTGACTAAGTAAATGATCCTCACCCTTCATTCTTTGTCTTTCTCACCAGCTCCTATTTCCTGATGGTCGATGGCTCTCCTTGCCAGCTCCTTGTTCCTGAGATCGCCATGACTTCCCCCAGGAGACTACCCGGTCCCAACACAGCTCCCCATTCACCTTCCTCACCAAATAAACACCTTAAGACACCCTTCTTCCTAAGTGTCCTTGTGTTCTGGTCAGGCACACCTTCCTCAACTACAGTATGGTAGAACCATCTGGCCATTCTGCCCCAGCGGACGCTCTCTGGAGTGCTGTTGGTGAACAGAGTTCTCTTGTCCACACCCACGATGCTGTTCTTAGGTCCCCCACCTTACAACAAGAGAACAATAACCAATGTTTGGATCAGCTAACTCAGCTACCCATGAGCTTTCAGCCTCGTCCATCTCTTCATTCTCCTACAGAAATCCTCTCTGCTCCACCAGTCTCCCAGGCCCTCGACACTTCCCGAGATGTTAGCTCACCCATGCCAGAGAAATTCTCTGAGAGGTAGGCTGTTGTAAGGTTATTTCATATCCTGGCTTTTAATCGTTCCCCACATTACTTCCCCCACAACGATGCCAAGATTTCGTTTGTCCTTGGACTCCTCTCTGGCAAGGCCTTAAGATGGGCCGGGGCCTTTTTCCAGGACCCATCCTGTTTTGGTTGCACCTTTCAGGAATTCATTCAAGAAAAAACACACTTCCAGTGAGGAGTCTGATCACACTGCCCACTCAAGAAATCTTGGGACAATTAGACAGGGTCAGAGAACTGTTTCTGAGTTTTCCATTAAATTTAGAGCACTTACTGCTGCAACTGGGTGAAACTTTCCCATGCTGAAGAGTGCCTTTTTTCACCCCTTCAACGACTCCTTGAAGGACAAATTAGGTCCCTAGGATGAGCCTGAAAGCCTAGATGGACTGATATCTTTGGCTATCTGCATTGATAATTGCCTGAGGAAGAGAAGCCAACAACAGGTCATGCATGGGACTAACCATTCTTCTCCCAGCTCTTCTCCCCGTCAAAGACACGGGTCCACCACCCTGATCGAGAACAAATGCAAGTTAATCGGACCTGCCAGTCTCTAGAGGCACACCAGCGGGAAAAATGTGTTCCAACCAATGCCTGCAATTCCTCTGGTCATGTTGTAGCCGCCTGTCCCGTTCGGCCAAGAAATGAGGGTCTGCCAGAAGATGCAGGGAGGATGGTGGGCCACCTCAGAACAGGTATCTTTTCTCAACTCATGCTCCCTGCTACTCTTGTTTTTAACGGCAACACTCTTGGCCTCACTGCACTCATTGACTCTGGTTGCAAGCAGTCTGATCAGTCATTCTCTGGTCCTAAAGTCAAACATCGATACCATACCTCTGTCGAACGTTTCTGCCCAAATGGTAGACCGCACACAAGTGATGGAGGAGTATCAGCCAGAATGAAAGGAAAGGTGTACAAGCCAGTGGTGAGACCAACAATGCTGTATAGCCTAGAAATTGTTACAATTATGAAAAGACAGAAGGCAGAGCTAGAGGTCGCAGAGATGATGAGATGATGAGCTGAGGTTCTCTTTGGGAGTGACCAGGATGGATAGGATCAGGAATGAGTCTATCAGAGGAACAGCACATGTTAGATGTTTTGGAGAGAAGGTCAGAAAAGCCAGACTGAGATAGTTTGGTCATGTACAAAGGAGGGATTGTGAATATATTGGTAGACAGATGCTGTAATTGAAACTGCCAGGCAAGAGGTCTCGAGGAAGACCAAAGAGAAGATTTATGGCCGTAGTGAGAGAGGATATGAAGCTAGTTGGTGTGAGAGGGGAGGATACAGAGAATGGGGTTAGTAGGAGAAAGTTGATTCGCTGTGGCGACCCCTGAAGGGAAAGCTGAATGAAGAAGAAGAAGAAGAAGAAGAAGAAGAAGAAGAAGAAGAAGAAGAAGAAGAAGACCACAACCTGCACCTTAACTGGTCTGAGCACAGTCTATGATCCTCTAACTGCCCATCCTGCTGCCTGTAGAGTGCCATCCCACCAAGTCTGTCTCCCACTAACCCAGAAGAATCTCCCCGAAGAATGTCATGATCTCCAGCAAGTCTTTGCTAAACACAAGGCTCTCTCTTCCTCCTTACTGCCCCTACGATTGTGCCATGAATCTTCTCCCTGGGGCATCTTCTCCCTTGTTCTTGAGGTTGATGCCTCTGAAATGTGGGTTGGTGCGGTCCAATCCCAATGCACAGACTCTGTTGGTGAAACTTCATCCTTGTGCCATTTTCTCCTGCAGTTTATCTCCTACAGCGACGACTTACAATGTGGGGGTTCAGGAACTCCTAGTGATCAAACTTGCCTTGGAGAAGTGGCAGCATTGGTTGGAGGGCACTGAACACCCTGTGCTCATCTGGACTGATCATAAGAACCTGCCTTACCTACTGTCAGCCAAAATTCTCAACTCGCGTTAATCCCGTTGGTCTTTTCTTTTCCCGATTCAAATTCTCAATCTCTCGGTCCAGAACACTAAGCCAGACGCCCTTTCCTGCCAGTTCTCTGCAGACGACATTGATGAGACCCCGGCCCCCATCCTGCCACCTAACTGCACTGTTTGGGGTCTTTTCTGGGACATTAAGGAGGTCATTGACCAGGCACTTCAGATGGAATCAGACCCCGGCAAAACATACTTCCCCAACACAGTCCACTCTCGTCTTATCCACTGGGTCCACCCATCCAAGTTTTCTGCCCATCCAAGTATCAGCAGAACCATTGACCTGATAAACTGCCGCTTCTGGTGGCTGTCCATCCATAAGATTGTTAAGGACTACATTTTTGCCTGTCCTGATTGCACACCCTCACACCACCTCCCAAGGCGCATCTGGTCCGCAGTGCACCTCAGAGGAAAACTGGGGCTTTGCTGACCGAAGGCAGACTCCTGCTCCCGTCTATTCACCTGGGATAAGGATCTGCCTCTGATCTTGTCACATTTCCTTGAAATCCACCTCCCGGAATTTGGCCTCCAAGATTCAGCGGCCCATTTCAGGTAGAGTCCATCCATAGCCAGCCCCTCTGCCATCCGCCTTCCTCCACGTTCAACTGACTTTCCACGTGTCCCATGTCAAACCCGTCCATGTGAGTGACCTTGTGTTTGGGTCAGCCACACCCTCCTCAACTATGACAAAAATAAGCAAACAATCAAACAAAAAAACAAATTATATGTATTAATCAATGCAGAATTTCTTATATGTAACACAGCATTGTGGGTTTACCGAGGCCTACCAGATAATACTTTGAATTTTAATAACCACCACGTACCAATAACAATTATTATTCTCAACACAGACTGAAGGGCGGAAACAGTTAAGCTGCTAAGCAGATAGGTTTGTTGTTTTTCAGTTTTAACGTGTTTTTTTTTTTTTTTCCTGATAGCACACCACCACCATAATACTGAGGTGACCTGCGCTTCCCTGTAATCTTCCTCGCTGCCTGTGAGTGTGTTTGTGTGTGTGTGTGTGTGTGTGTGTGTGTGTGTGTGCGTCAACACTGCTTGTTTTGAGTGACTGAGTGACAAGCAAGAGGAAAAAGCAGGGAAATCAACAGAAAAAAACAAAAACCTTAAATGTGTCTGTATATACATGGAGAGAGAGGGATTTTACATTTGCAGGAGGTTCATGTCAGTGGAATAAAATAACTTGATTTTTGTGGATTCACAAAATTCAATTTATTCACAAAAATATTTCATTAGCTGCTGTACAACTTGGCATTTTTTTTATTTGTATTTTATTTTTAATACAGCTCTTCTCAAACAGCCTATCAGCAGCAAATCATGAAGCTCCGCTATTTTGAATACATTTGGATTCCCGGTGTTTCCACTGGGGTTTTAAAATTAGAATGGGTCACATGCAAAAGCGGACCTGCAATAAACCGCGATCGGTCAAAAGTTGAGGATCACAAAAAAAATCAGTTCCTGCCACAGTTGTGATTTATATTTACCCCCTTTGTTTACAGGCCCGATGGTAAACCCATAATGCGTCTCGCTTAATCCCCTCGGCTTAAGTGATTAGGGGATTGATACCAGTTTGCAAGTTCAGCACTTGCCAGGATAATGTCAGATTTTCTGTCCAATTAAGTTGCTGCAAGTCTCAGTATCAATGTGGAAATGGATATCTATGTATCCATATCTATCTATAGACATCATGAAGGATATAGATATAGATATAGATATAGATATAGATATAGATATAGATATAGATATAGATATAGATATAGATATAGATATAGATATAGATATGGCAGGAAATGGAGATATCGGTATGTGTATGCATATATACAAACACACACTCTTTTATACGTGACTGAACCATCTCAGTCTGGCTTTTCTGACCTTCTCTCCAAAACATCTAACATGTGCTGTTCCTCTGATAGACTCATTCCTGATCCTATCCATCCTGGTCTCTCCCAAAGAGAACCTTAGCATCTTCATCTCTGCAACCTCTAGCACTGCACTCCCGTCTTTTCCTCATCGTAACTGTTTCTAGTCCATACAGCATCACTGGTTCCACCACTGTCTTGTTTACCTTTCCTTTCATTCTGGCTGATAGTCTTCTATCGCATAGTATCCCTGACACTTTTCTCAGCCCATTCTAACGTGCTTGAACCCATCTCTTCAACTCTTTTCCAGACCTTACGCTACTCTGGACTGTCGACCCAAAGTACCTGAAATCCTCCAACCTCCTGATCTCCACTCCCTGTAACCTCATTTTTCCAACCGGGTTCCTCTCATTCATACACATATACTGTACTCAGTATTGCTGTGACTCCTCTACTTTCCAGCTCATACCTCCACCTCTACATTTTTCTCAACCTGTTCTCTGCTATCACTACAGATCACAATGTCAACTTCAAACATCATGGTCCATTGAGATTCCTGTCTAACCTCATCTTTCAGTCTGTCCACCACCACTGCAAACAAGTAAGGGCTCAGAGCTGATCCCTAATGAAGTCCCACCTCCACATGAACGTCTCTGTTACCCCTACAGTACACATCACAACCGTCTCACAGCTAGCATACATATCCTGCACCTGTCCAGCATACTTCTCTGCCACTCCAGATTTCCTCAGACAATACCAGAGTTCCTCTCTTGGCACCCTGTCATGTGTTTTTTCTAGGTCTACAAAAGCACAGTACAGCTCCCTCTGACCTTTACTGTACTGCTCTATTAGCATTCTCAAAGCAAATACCGGATCTGTAGCACTCGTTCAGGCATCTCTGCTACTTTGTTGTCTACAACAGTCACCTCTTCTAGCCTTTCCTCTCCTTCAATTTCCTCATACATAAGCTCCTCAAAGTACTCTTTCTATCTTCTCGCATCTGTCAATACATTTCCATCTCTACCTTTCATCTCCAAAACCTTCTTTACATCCATTTCATCTCTATCCGTCTGTTTTGCCAACCTGTATAAATCATTCCATCCCTCCTTGCTGGCTACAGTGAATACTATAGCCAGTAAGGAGGGAATATAGTGAAGTTGAGAGTGTGGTGCCTGCCGTTTGGATTGCTCCCCCGCCTGATTTGTCCACTCATTGTCCAAAAGATCCTGATGATCAGAGTTGAGAAGCCAGGGAGGACAATCACTTCATACAACAAGAAGTGGCTTGGTCTCCCGCACTACCTCAGCAACATTGGCTTGTATGGATATGGTGCCCTGGATTTGCCCATCTCAAGCCTCATAGAGGAATTTAAATGCACTTAAGTGAGGCTGAACATGACCCTGACTGAGTCCCAAGATGACAAGATTCAAATGGCTGCTCCAAGACTGGGAACATGTATGTATATATATGTATACATTTTTTAATCTTATCTGAAGCAGACTATTTTATACACTGATACTTTGAATGCATAGAATATCCATCCATCCATCCATCCATCTATCCATCCAACCATCTTCTTCCGCTTATCCTGCTCGCAGGGTTGCCGGGGACGCTGGAGCTGCTCAAAAAAATAAAGGGAACACTTGAGCAACACAATGTAACTCTAAGTCAATCACACTTGTGTGAAATCAAACTGTCCACTTGGGAAGCAGCTACTGATTCATTTTGACTTGTTTTAAGGACATTACATCAAAGTTGGATCTGCCTGTAGCGTGTTTTTACACTAAAATTTTGAGTGTGACTCCAAATCCAGTCCTCCATGGGTTAATCAATTTGATTTCCATTGATCACGTTTGTGTGATTTTGTTGTCAGCACATTCAACTATGTAAAGAACAAAGTATTTAATAAGATCAGATCTGGGATGTGTTATTTTAGCGTTCCCTTTATTTTTTCGAGTAGTGTATATTTATATATAATACGGATTTACATCAATGTCTGTGTTTGAGTGTGTGTTTGTGTGTCTGTATGTGTGTACATGAAAGAATGTTCCAATCAATAAATCGCTCATGACCATCAGATATCACAGATATTGGATGTGTGTGTGTGTGTGTGTGTGTGTGTGTGTGTGTGTGTGTTTACATTGAGACCCTAGAAAAGCAAGTGAGACTAAAGTTTTCATCACCTCTCTTCATTGATTTCCATCACTGGTCCATTTTCAGTTACTTGCCAAGCCGTAATTGCAATTGTTGGACTGAAATAAATAAATTAATAAATAATTTGTTATTATATGTTATTAGATACATCTTGTGATGCAGAATCTTGGACACATGATAGTATTGTGATAAATAGTATTTTTTAAGAAAATAATATACACTTCATTTTTGATTCAAACTCAATTCCTGAGTAATTTAAAGCTTACTGGGTATCATATATTGTACATATTTTGAGGAATTTTGGGAGATTTTAGGTTCTCTGTGTTTGATCTTTTTAATGAACAAAGAGTGAATGAATGACAGCTTGTTAGATTCGTATTCCATGCCATACCAAATTGGGAACCATAGCGGTAACATTTTTGTGAATTTCTGTCCTGCATTCTTCAAACATTCAATGTTCCGGGCTCCAGAATTTCTGCAAAATCACGAACAGAATTCATGAGTTATCTTGCTTCAAGTTGGACATCCTCCTTTTTTTCCCTAAAACACCTACCTACTGTCACAGACGCTGCCAGTTGAAAAAAAAAAAAAAAAAAAAAAAAAAAAAAGAAAAAACTCCTGTGGGGCTGTTAGTGCTACTTTGAAAGCAAAATATGAATATAAAGTTCTGCTACAGGATTTGGACGTCTCTGAGACTAAAACAGAAGAGAAAGAGAGAAAGACGGAGAGTCTTTAACTGGAGCTTCTGATTGAGCATGACGACTGGCCCCGGGGATTTAGAAATAAGAAAGTAATCTAAAAGCGTGACACATTTTTTTTTTACTTCTATCCATTTTCTCTGAGAATCTGAGCGTCTCTTTTTACCAGACTGGCCTTTCTTTGATAGGGGTTCTCGTGGAGGAATTAACAATGAGTACGTTTGTACCGGCTGAGGATCAGATTACTGGCTGATTAGATGATTTCATTTGATCATATACACAGCTCCCTACATTCACTTGATTATTGATTGTTTTAACTCACGTGCCTTTCCATGTTATTTTCCATCCATCCACTTTCTACCACTTATCCTGCATTCAGGGTCACGGGGGATGCTGGAGCCTATCTCAGTTGTCATCTGTTGAGAGGCGGTGTTCACCCTGGTATACCCTTCAATCGCAGGGACACATATAAAGACAATGTTCACTCACTCATTGGGGGCGATTTTCCCAATTTTTTCTTATTTACCTGCTGCATTTTTTTGGATTTTGTGATGAAACCGGAGGAAATGCAAATGCCACACAAAAAGGTCCCCTTGTCAGAATTGAACCAGGGTACTTCATGCTTAGAGGCCGAAGCATTAACCACTTGGGCCCCCACTACATCCATGGGAACATTAACAAACACACAACCGCTACCCAGCCCATCCTCCGAATACCGTCACAGACACCCCCCTCCACCCTTTCCCCAACCACACCCTCACCTTCACCTCCAGGCAGGTGCAGAGGGAGTTCACCAGGTTGAGGCAGAGCAAATCCAATGGGGTGGATAACATCAGCCCCAGGGTCCCCAAGGTGTGTGCTGGGCAGTTTGGTTGGGTCTTCCAGGACCTCTTCAACCTCTCTGAGGTTGCTGAAGGTGCCTGACCTCTGGAAGACCTCCCGCATTGTCCCAGTACCCAAAAAGGACGTCCAAGTACTCTTAATGACTAAAGGCCTGTGGCTCTCACGTCACATGTCATGAAGTCACTTGTACTCCAGCATCTGAAAGACCAACGTCTTCCCTGGACCCTCTACAGTTTGCGTACAGGCAGCACATGGGTGTGGAAAATGCAATCATCTTCCTCACTCATAGGGCCCTATCCCATCAAGAGGGTACAAGAAGCACTGTGAGTTACATTCTTTTACTTCTCCAGTGCTTTCAACAGCATCCAGCCCGACCCCCTCAAGGACAAGCTGCTGAGTGCGCAACTTCACCCTGGCATCATTGCCTGGATCCTGGACTACCTCATTGGATGGCTGCAGTATATCAGGGTGGATGGCATGTAGTACAGGAGTGCTCCAAGGTACTGCACTGTCTCCATTCCTCCTCACCCTCTTCACCTCAGACTTCCAGTACAACTTTGCTTCCTGCCACCTCCAGAAGTTCTCCGATGACTCTTCCATTGTTGGATGCATCATCATTGACACTGAGCAGTGCAGAGGTCTGATCGCGAGTTTTGTTGAATGGAGCAACCAGAACCGTCTCCTTACTATACATCTCCAAGACCAAAGAGGTGATTGTGAACTTCCGGAAGAATGACAGAAGACAGCTTCCAATCACCATCCAGGGTGAAGAGATGGAGATAACGGACTCCTACAAGTACGTTGGGTTCACATTAACAATCAACTGGACTGGTCACACAACACTGATGCACTCTACAGAAAGGGTATGTGCAGGATGTTCTTCCTGAGGAAACTGAGGTTGATTGGCATCTGTAGCTCCTAAAGACCTTCTACCAGTCTAGAGCAGCCAGCGCACTCTTCTTCAGTAAAGTGTGCTTGTGGGGCGGTGGCAGGACTGGTGAAGTCAACAAAGTCAACTTTTCAGCAAACTACATTTTTTGTAACTATCTCACATGAAAATACCGGGTCGGTAAGATATAGCTTTTTGACATCAAAACTGACTATTCGTACAAAAAGATACTGTGTGGATTTCCAGGAATATCACTTGCTACATTTTCAAAATCATGATTTACCAGCTCTGTTTATCTGAAAGACAAAGTGTTTGTTTTGATAATAAATTCACTGCTTCTGCAAGTGCACAATTCGAGTTATATCGAAAATGCAATATATATTTGGTTTATAACATCCCTACTCCGGAGTCACGTAAACCAAAAACGGATGTGAAGCAGAAGCACGTGTGCGTGTGTGTGTGTGTGTGTGTGTGTGTGTGTGTGCGTGACAGTAACACACAATAAAGCGTCCCAGTGGCATGCCAAGGCTCTGGGTCACGAGGTCAGATGCCTTAAGTGGCGGCAGATGGCCTGTGGTTTACGTTTAATTAATGTCAAGAACAGAGAGTGGGTCGGGTTGGTGTGGGTGTGGGGTTCACACCGAAGCAGACAGCCGTACAGAGCCAGCCGGATCGATCTAGAAAATTGGAGTGACGTATATATAAAAGAAAATAGAACACTGTCATTTCCCAGTCAGCCCCCATGAACGGAATATTAAACACACATTCCTCAACACACAACACGCCAGAGTGCATTTATATTTTAATAGGATATATTTGCTAATGCACCTTTTTTTTTTGTATGTGTGTCATCACAGTGTGTGTGTGTGTGTGTGTGTGTGTATGTGGGACAATCGTGCTTCAATGAAAGGTAGGGGAAATATAATACAGATGGACAAAAAAGGTCAGTGTGCCGGCTAGCATAGTTTCCCCACCTCACTCGTCACAGACTCTGGGAAAAAGATCAGTTGCGAGCATTCAAGGAAACTTATCGGCTTTTCCAAACATCTAATTATTTGAAAGTGGAACACACGGAGTGAATTGAGTTGAGGGGAGAAAAACAGATCCCATGAATCGCTAAAATTATTTTGGACTCACATGTTCCTGCACATGAGAAAAATTGAGACGATATCTGATTTTTTTTTTCCAAGAATTTTAGGAGACGGTGAATGCAATAGATAGAATATAAGGAAATGATAATGAATGGATGAATTAATTAATGACTAAACAAATAGAATGTATGTTGATCCACAGTTGTATTCAGAAAAAAATCTGGGCCACAAATAACGTGCAAATTTTGCAGAACAGTTCCACGCTGAATTTTTATTTTTATGTACAGTTATATTGTGTTTAAGAATGTATGTGTCTTGGCCTAATTTCTGGAGAGCCAAGTAATGCATGTAACTAAAAGAAGGGAAAAACAATCATTGAAGAAAAAAACGAACATGGCATATGTTGATCAAACAGTCTTGAAAACTGAAGCTGGAAAGATCAGGAGAAAAATCAAGGGTCACAGTGGGAGAGAGTGAGGAGAAAGACAAGGGCCTGACTAAATAAAGAAATAAATGAATAGAAATAAACAAATAAATAAACAAATTTTGTTGTTGATATTGTTATTGTTATATTTATTGTAATTATTATCATTATTGTTATTAGTAGTAGTAGTAGCAGTAGTCGTAACAGTAATAATGTTGTACCGGATTCAGTTGACATAATTGTCTTTTAGCTTGCTTGCAAGGTAGCGCTTCTGCTAAATTTTAAGTTTTTTTTTGTATGAAACTGTCTCCCAGATCTGATATTTATGAATATATTCTTATTCTTATTCTTATTCTTATTCTTATTCTTATTCTTATTCTTATTCTTATTCTTATTCTTATTCTTATTCTTATTCTTATTCTTATTCTTATTCTTATTCATTGTATCCTGCTTAATTTATGTATTTATTTTTTACGTTTTCATTTTTTGATTTATCAATGTATTAATTTACTAGTTTATTAATTTATGTATTTATAAACTTAAAATTCTACTATTTGAACATTTATCAATTTATTAATTCATTAATTTCATTTAAGTCAGCCTTTTGCTAGCGTGACAAGTCACATCTACAGTGTTAACTACAGTGTTAACATTGACCACATTCAGCAGCTACCTCATGGTTTCTATGATGATGCCAGGCTACATTGCAGAGATCATCTGACTCTGTCTTTGTACGTACACAACTCCCCATGATCTATATAGGAATCCAAGTCTATAAATATATATACGTATATATTTTTAAGATCACCATTTCATACTTCTTTCTTTGCAGCAGATTGTGGCCCACAAAGCCATTGAAGTGGATCAATTGTGTCATATATATGCCTGGTTTATTCCAAGAAGGAGTATGTAGTCTATTTCTAATGAAACCAGCATGGGTTACACAGAGACGGCGGGCCTGGCAACAGGAAGTGAGACAGCAAATAATCTGACCGATAAAACTGCACCTCCTTTCTATTTTCAAGAATGAAGACGGTCCCAAAAAACAAAGAAAAGCAGAGTAACAGTTTGGGGAGACAGCCGAGGCGATATTTCGCTTGAGAGAAGGAGGTCAGTGCTTTTCACAATGACACAACATATTGTGTCTTGTTTTGTGAGACAGAAACGTCTGCAGGATCTGCCTCCAACGACAACATCGGGAGGTGGAACAAGATGTGGAGTAGTCTCAGTGGTTAACAGGTGTAGGAGGAATAAATTTGTGAAATAATACCACCGGAGCTTTTTTGTTTCCCCTGCCATTTGACGATAATTCCATCCCCCTCCCACCTATTTCTGCATGATGACAAGTACAAGATCCACTCCTCAGTGTGGGAAATTCTAACACGACTTTACAAGCTGCAATCTAAATACAGAAAAAAAAAAAAAAAAAATGAAAACAGGCAAAGGTTTAGATGTTACTGGAAGGCAAAGTTATTCAGCTGTTTGGCCAACAGTTGTTGATATCTCGTGAAGGCACCCTGGAGAAGATCAGATTAAAAACTCACAGCTGTTTGATTAGATGATCAGCCGATCAGGCAGGTCCAGAAAGCTCCTCCAGAATTAAAGTTGGAGGCCTTGGCTTATTTACAAACCCATAATCAAATCATTTTTTGCCTTATGACTCCTTCATAGGGAAAAATGTTATATCTACTCATTGCGCAAATGTTAACCTTTTCAACGCCTTATAAGATGACAAAAAGGAAACAACAATTTAAAACACCACATTATTTATCAATTTAATTACTTTTTTTGTTTTTTTTGGAAAAACAATCACATATCTTCAGATAACAACTGGGATTTGGGTTGGATTGGTCAGAGTTGAGATTGTATGTTATATAAATGACAAAGTTGTTTTGCAGTCGGTTCTTCTGCCTTGTGGCAGGAAAAGTCTGTAGTTCAATTCCAACAGAGGAACTGTTTTGTGTCGGCTATGGTTTCAGTCCAAAAATATCTAGAAGGTTTATTAGAAAGTTCAAACCTCAGGTGTATGAATAAGTTAATATGCGGCTTAGTGCAGACATAATAGGATGTGCCCCCCCAATTGCCCCTCGGGGAACAAAAATGTTTTTTTTTTCTGATTCTGATTCTGATTCTGGTTCAGGATAGGATGGGATAGGATAGGATAGGATAATGTAGGAAAATAGAAAAAATAGTGAATATTGGTCTGAGTCTCTGTCTCTGTCCCCATCTATCCCTCCAGAGCTCCCGCTTACCTCTCGCTTCTCTACCACACACATATACGAGGGTGTGTGCAATAAATGCCCCCTAACTGGAGCTGCAGGATACTGAACCAATCTTTTCACTTTCATTTGATACAGTTTGATGCGGCTGCTATGACAGACCTCTTTATAACCATGTTAAGAGGAAAACTCGACGATGTCTCGCATCAAAGTGTGTTTCCAGGTGTTGTAGAGAAAAAAAAAAAACAGTTATACAAAGTCTGGAGGGTAGAGATGGAGCTGTGTGAAATCTGATAAATTGCCTCCAGTAATGTCACTCGAGTCAGCGTGAGTCAAGGCTGAGGACGGGAGAAAAGAAAATCAGAGGTTGATAGACATATGTGAGCCTGCTCTGGCAGCATATCGTCCAATAAGTGACTGAACCAAATTCAGATACTTACTGTTACCTGAAGATGGACAGAGTTAACGGCCAGGTTTGTCATGTGACCTGTATACCAGGTTTGATTTAGACATCTGTTGTACTGAATGACAAATATTGTCCAACATGGAATGATGTTGGGTGGTCCGATGTTGGACTGAGTGTCCTTCATCGCACCAAAATCAATTAAAAGGACAAAATGTGTTGTTTTCAATATCTAAGAAGGACACATTATCTTCAGGGGGTCATGGTATGATTTGACACCTCGACATTCCGATAAAAGCCGCTGAGGAGGAAAACCAAACAGATCGCAATTCATACTTTTCTGTGCGGACTAATTTTAATAATAACTATCATTATTGGCATTGCTGTGTGTTTGACTTAGTGCACTGCCTCTCACACATGGGAGTCCTGACAACGGTGAGGTTGGTATGTTCAAAGTTCATCCGACGCTTCGACCACGTCCTTACAGACCTGATGGGCGATCTGCCTCCTTCACCGCCTCCTTCACATTGTTGATCAAACCACCAGGTGGCCGGACACTGTTCCGCTGTCCTTCACCATGAACTTGTGTCACGGCATTTCTCTCTCTTCCTGGGTTGCCTGTTTCTCCACCTTGTAAGACATCATCTTCAGACAGGGGTTCACAGTTCATGTCGGCGCTCTGGTCAGCACTGGCAGGGTCATTGGGCATGAAGGTACACTGTACGATGGTCTCAAGATAGCAGTTTGTGAAAACGGTTCCGCCAGTTTCTCAAGGCAGTGCTGCAGGCTACGATTTTGGATGGCAACCGGATGGACTGTTTACACTGAGACTACATCCTCAGAATGACCTCAACACATTGGCCACTGAGCTGGTTCTCGGTCAGCGAGTCTCGGGGAAATTTTTGCCGGAGCGATCTGCTTCGCCAATCCGTCCGGCTGCAGATCCATTCATGCCCAGGCCCCATTCAGCCGTGACGTTCTGGGTTCTGGAGACAGACGTTAAAAGATTTGTCCTTCAAACTGGATCGGCTGAAGCTGGCACACAGAGTGGGGAAGTAGTGTTTCCTTTTCAGGTTCCCCATCAAGGTCGCCCTCCTTCCAGGATCCCAGCAGTGTCTCCACAGCTACAACGTCCGATGCCTCTTGCTGCTTTGACCAAGGGACAACACAGTCATTATGGCAAGCTGCTCAAGCCTGTTAGTTTTTGGGAGTCCCTACGGGGGAACACTAAGGGACGTGGCCTCTCGGCTAGGAGGCATGACTACCGCTGTGTGTTCATGCACCAATGCTTGTTCGCAGTGTGATTCAAAATTTGATTGGAAACTCTGTTTGTAGGCCAATTTGATAATGAATAGGAATGCTCAAAAGCCGAGATTCCACTGTAAAACATAATTATAGGTAAAGTCTATTTGTTTTATTCATGCATTCATATTCTGTACTGGGTGGTGCAAGGCGTCTTCATGGACAGGCGGTTACTCTATGCTGACGACAACCTAATACATCAGGTGGTACACATGATTGAATCTGAATCTTTATTTGAGGGGATTTTTTAAATTTCATGATAACGGCTCATGGATTCGAAAAGTAGGAATGGCATTCACTTAAATTTGAATTTGCATCAAGCGATCATCCTATTAAACTTTGCATTCTCAAAAGTACCTTTAAGGAGACATTTTCATTCATTTTTATGAGGAACTAATTTAAAACAAAGTGAAAAGAAATATAATGAGTAGGCCTTTTGTTTCCGTTCCTTCGCTATGTGCATTCGCATCTTATCAATTTCTATTGCTATGATGGTATAGAAAAAAAACTAAATAATGTCATGGGTTCTCATCTTGAAAACTCAGTCTGTCGGGAGCCCGTCTCCCGACAGACTGCGGCGTGCTCAAACACGCCGATGGACAGACTAGCACAAGGACAGCTCGCAGACGAGACGGACAGACAGACAGACGGAAGTATGGAGAAACAGATGCTGGCTGATCTTTTCTCATCCCCTGGAGCAATGGACAGATTGGTCTCCATGGATACAGGATTAAAGTGGCATAAGACTATCCTGCCATGCAAACATGCATATGTTACTGTGCGATATATACATATTGTGTGTCTATGTGTGTATGTGCATACTAAAGGCCTATTTTTCTTTTTTGGGGAGGATTTACCGTGGCAAGTGCTTCTGAGATGTGTGTGAGGATATTGTCGATTTTAACAAACCGTCTAAGTGTAAAAAAAAAAAAAAAAAAGATGAAACTGAAAAAAGGTTTTCACTTCTGTCACGGGGAAATTTGGAGCTAATTTACAGAATGTAACTGAAGGAAAGGACAGACATTAAAAAAAAAAAAAAAAAGAAAGGTGACGGGAGGCATCTTCTGCAATTACAACAGTCTGAAAGCTCTTACTCAAAACTGTCTGCAAAAAAAATGGAATTCACCTCTCTCCCTGACAATATGGAACACTTACTTTGCAAGCATTACCCCCCAGATCATATTCATTTCAGCTTTGTGCTTCAGATTCCTCTCAGATGGGACACTGTTCCTGTTGCACCTTACCATGTCAAAAATTTGCCTCCGGATTGCAGTTAAAAATGTTCTTATAAAAAAAGTTAAATTAAAAAAATGTATATTTATAAATAATGGTAGCCAAACAACATGAGTAACTTGAGTAAACATGACAGTTCATGATTCATCTATGATAGGTTAATTCTTGGAAATTAATTCTTGGAAATTAATTCTTGGATTAATGGATAATAAAGTATAATAAAATAAATTAATACTAATAATGATTGGAAAAAAAACAAACAAATTCTGTCAAAAAAAGAACAAACAAAAAAACAATAATCTCTCCCAATCTTAACCTGGTCGGGATATTGAGTAAAGCCATGGCATATGTAACAGGAAACACGTTTTTTTAAATGCATCAAAATAACAGCTTATGATTAGAAAACCGAATCTGCAAGGGGACCATTAGAAATATAAAACGATATAATAATAATAATAATAATAATTTATAAAATATGTAAACAGGTTACACTGTTATTATTGGTGCATTTTATTTTATCATATGTATTAAATTCAGTCTTGCAGAAAAAGGGACTTTTATATCACTGAGGACATTGGTTAGAAGCCAGGCTAATCAGACATATGTTTATATTGACCATTGTCCCAATTTTCACCTCTCTCAACCAACTCAATCGAAAGATGCCCAATTGGGCGGAAAACAACATATTTGGCAACCCTGCCAGAGACCGAGACTTACTTACCGCCCTGCTTTGTTTGCCTCTCACGCTTTACTTTATCTTATTTTTTTCTTTTTCTGTAACCAAAGGCAGACACACCAAGCTGGAAAAAGAGCAATGTGATTTAATGTCCACTTTCAGGGGATTTTCGGATTGACCATTGGTCGGTCCATCGGTCTGGTCAAATCGAAAAGCAGGGAGGTGTTGTGACCTGACGACATAATGGAGTTAGGTTCCCATTTTTGAGATAGTGATGTCTTCTTATTGAACCGTAATTTAAATTAAAGAGGTTGATGTCAAGAGCCATTTTTTCCATGGATTCTTCTTCCTCTTTGACGTTTTGGCTGCTCCCTTCATGGGTCATCCTGGCAAATCACCTTCCTCCATCTGACCCTATTGTCTTCATCCTCTATAACAACATCTATAAATCTTCGCTTTGACCTTCTGTAAGGCCTCCTGCCTGGGAATTCCAAGCTCTGTAACCTGCTACCAAAGTCTTCATCACCTTCACCTTCTCTGTCCACTTCCAAACCGTCTCAGTCTGACTTTATCCCCAAAACATCTAACATGCACTGTCCCTCTGATGGACTCACACCTGTCCATCCTATCGTATCCCATCCTATTGTTCCCTTTGGTTCACCAAAGGGAACCTCAACATCTTCATCTCTACCCCCTCCATCTCCTCTTCAGTGGACAGTACTGCTATCGCTCTCTTAACCATACAACATCAGTGGTCTGTTCATCATATGTAATACTTTAAAAACATCAGTTGGCTACATGTTGGCCCAATGGTCTCACACTGAGAAGGTCCCAGGCTTGATTCTGACAGGAGCTTGCTGGTTCTTGCCCTACCTTCGTGGGTTTCCTCCGTCCCCCTCCAATATTAACTAGAGACCCTAACTGGCCTCCATATGAATAAAAAAGTGAATAGTTTTATGTCTTCATATGAACCTGGATGGGCTCCAAGACACTGCCTCAACCCTGGTTGCAGGATGAGTGGTACAGATAATTAATGACTGAATTAAAAAAAATAAATAGAAATTGATGTTAGTGCTGAGTCACAAAGCTGAGCAGAGGATGCAGATGAGAGCAAAACAGCACTCGTTATCGCTTTCGCAAAGCATTTTTCTACAGCCTCGGTCAACTTTGAGTTCGTTTTTTGCGGAAGAGCGCCACAACTTGGACGTATGGCCCCTATAACAACACCTTGCAACACTTTGCCCATTCATATTAGGCCAATTTCAGCAAATGAAATGGGGTCCACATATATTCTAGGCTACACAATTAGCATCTGATGTGGTAAGTTATTGTGAAACAATATCCTACACGTGGACAATAGCATGGTTATAACATATTTTGAGATAATTCCTTTAAGCGCATTTTTTACAATTGAAAAAAAAAAAAAAGAAGTGCAAACGAAGGCATATCCCAGCCCTATTTTCCATATATTGGACCACTAACACTTGTTTGCAAAGATTCAAGCCATATTATTTTAAACGATGTGAGTAAACCATTGGTTAGGTTTGAAGTTTCCCAACTAAATATCTAATTCTAAATTTCCCCAAATGACTGCATGGTTGTATGTCAATATACTGTGCATGACCCTGCAATTGTCTGGCAACCAGTGCACGGTGTACGACAGCTGGGGTAGACTCCAGCATCACCTGGGACTGATTGCAGGATAAGTGTCAGACGATAGATGGATGGATAGATAACTCTGTATCTTTTTTTGGTCCTGAAATCTGATTTTTTTCCTTTTTCCATTACATACAGGTCAACATTAACCCTGAGTCATTACCGATTTGTCCACAACACGAAATCCACTTTGAACCGACCTCCGTCAAAACAAGTAAAAGTATATAATGATACATCAGCGGGTTCAGAGAGTACTTCAAAGTGTACTTTCAAAGTCCCAGGATGCATTGAAGGTTGTTGGTTACCCTCCCTATCTTTCTTAAAGTCTTTCACGAGTGGGACAGCTGCTCCTCCAATCTGGAGGATCTTTTAGGTATTGCTCTTGCGCTGTCCTTGTGTCATGGTGATTGGCCGCAAAGCATGAAATGACTAATAAGATATGATTCTGACCAAACATGGGTGCATCAAAGATTTTTTATGCAAGGAATCTTGACCAGATCAACATCTTTCCGAAGCATTTGCAAACACGTTTGTAATCAGCAGTGACATGCAATGAGGTTCATGGCTGGCGAGGCACTGACGTCATCACATTCTGATTTACTGTATAAACATATGAACCCTAAAGAGTAGCTTATTCACCATTTTATTGGCAGCAGTTAACGTGTTTTGTTAAAATATCAATCAGCATTCTTTACATATACAAACTTAAAAAACATTATTATCTCTTACCTTTACTTACCTTTACTAAATGAAGTCTATGCGCCACTCCTGAAGAAAAGCATCGATAACTTGCTTGTAGAAGTCCTCCTCATCTTTCTTCAGTTTTAAAAGTCTATCCGTCTCAATGGAAATCGCTGCCGGTGAAGACAGTCGTCCTTGATCGGTCCTGTTCTAACGGCATGTTTTGAATCTTTTCAGTGCTGAGAATGACCGCTGCACCGATGCTGTCATAGCTTGAACAATGGCCACCAGCCAGAGCAACTTTGTCGCCTCAGGGACAGTTTGCATGATATCCTTCCGGGCCTAAAAGTTGAGAAGCTGCCCAGGAGATTTACATTCATCCCTCATTGTTTGTGAGCTAGACAGCCTGGTGAGATCAGGAAAAAATAATTGGATGGCTGCACTTGACAGTTGTTGACGACAAAACATTGTACACATCAGTTAAACTATGGAAATTTAGTTTATATATTAAAAGTGATTTTAATAGTGACATACACAAAGACAGCAATACGGTCTCAGTGCATAGCATGCTAGCAGAGCTAGCATAATCATTAAGCAATCCATAGTGGGCTCAGCTGGTTGCACGTCTCTTCTTCATATTTGAATGGTCAATGTGATTTTTGTTTTTCAGAGATTTTCAAAAAAAAACAACTAAAAATGACGAAGTTAAGTGGAAAATTAGTTTATAGTACCAGTCACTGAATAAATATTGTAATTTAATGGTTCATTTTACATTTTTTTCTTTACAGGATATCAGGTGAGGCCTGGCCTCCCCTGACCTATACTGGCCTGTCACTGGTCATCAGGCAGGGTCATCAGTTTCCTGCAAAGACAAGTGATGCCCGATTTGGATGGAGCCAAGAGTTTAAAAAAAGGGTTAAAAAAAAGGAAAAAAAAACATGTTTATGTTTCTCCTGAAAATCAACGTGAAACCTTTTATCTGGTTATTTAGTCTAGTGCCTGTAACATATTAAGACAAAATAATTAAGTAAAAATAAACAAAGAGAGAATTAAAAACAAACTAAATTAAAATAGACAAAAGAAAACAAACAAACAAACAAAGAAGCACATGATTCAATATTTAATTATATTAATAAGTAATTAATTAGATGAAGTGAAATAAAAAAAAGATAATAAATGAATTAATAAATGAATAAGATAAAAACAATACAACAATAAATGCTAATTAAACATTAAATAAAATAAAATAAAATACATCAATGGGGGTATGTCAGCAGGGTTCTACATTTATTTAAAATGTTCTTTTCACAACTCAGTGGTACCCCCATTTAAGACTGATGGGTGCCCTCCTTGGAGATCCCTCTTCTTTCCATTATTTCTTCAAGGAGGCAACCCTCTGGTTCGCAAGGGGAAACTCAAACATACCCTTTGACAAGGATTTGCCAGTTTGCCCGCACCTGGCCAACACCTTTTCAGCTAATCCAGACAGTAGAGTTGCAGAGAAATGAAAGTCTCCTGAGAGTTCAACCCCACCAGAGCCAAACAGAGTAAACAGGGTCAAGTTATTTCTAGTTGGTACTGCTCTACCTGTCACTCTAGATATTTTAGCCTCCCCAACACAAATATGACATTCAGTGATCTGACCAGTTTGGCATACAAGTTCAACACCTCCATCTGATGCCCAAAACATGGAGCACCTGAAAATTTGTTGCCTTGCCACATTGGAGAACCAAGACAGGTCTTCTGTCAACCCACTTATCTTGCAGATGTTTACGAAAACTAAAATCCAAACTCAAGTGCTGTTTGAGAACGGCACACTGCAGAGAAACAGGAAATATGTTTTTATATAATATATATATTCACCAGAGACCAAATCTAAGTAAATCAAAGTGTTTACTGAGCAGACACTGTGATTTCTCTTTCCAATTTCCACAGCATTACCATTTCTTCGAAGTTTGTCATAAAACAGAACCACTGACGAAGTTACAATCAAGAAAAAACAAGTACTTCAACTTTTGCACCTAACAATTTTTTCTGTCGTCGTAAATGCTTGGGAAAGGTCCAAACTGCTATCCTTACAAGTAGTATAGTATAGTATAGACATATATATTAAAAACAGCAACAACAATCATAGTAATAATGATAATAATAATAATAATAATAATGATAATAATAATAACAACAACAATAATAATAATAATAATAATAATAATAATAATAATAATAATAATAATAATAATAATAATAATAATAATAATAATAATAATAATAATAATAATAATAATGAGCAGAAGAAGAAGAAGAACATGACTATTAATACTGCTACTTGTTTTGCAAAGGATGATTTTTTTTTTTTTTTTTTTCTAATTTATGCAAGTTTGGAGCTAGATGTTGAAGAAATACATGAGGATTCTGTTTGAAGATAGGGAGTAAATGTACGCTTCATCTGCTCTCTGTGTCTCTGTCCCGCTCTCTCTATCATTCTTATTCCATTTTAATTTCTTTTCTTATTTTTTCATTTGTCGCTACCCATTGTGCCTTCTTGCACTTTTGTTGTTTTTTTGCCACTTTTACTGTTTTGTATTGTTTTTCGATTTGTTTTTGTTCTTCCCTCCCCGGCGCACATATACACACAAACACACACACCACAAAATAATGATGAGCTCAATCATTTTAAATATGGGAGGTCAGCAACCGGAATGCAATAACCATCTAAAATAGGTCTGGCACACACACACACACACACACACACACACACACACGCTTACAGGGTGATATGTGCACAGTGGCCCCCCTGCAGAGCCCGGAGATCAATACTGTTTAAAGCGTGGCGGTGCTCTGGCCGGAGGGCGAGGTGAGCGTGGTGAGTGTGCTCTGAAATGCCACAGGCCTAATTAAGGATTACGGTGGATGAAGTCCTCCCGTTTGAAAAGGCAGAATGGCTCCCTGGGGGACTTTCGCCTCGCTGAACGACTCCCTTGTGGATCTTTAACTCGGGGGTGATTTAGTTGGACAGGAACGTGGTGAAAAAACCATATTCTCCAGAATAGATAAATAAATAAATAGAATCAGCAAATGGCTGATTTGTGTTTGAAATGCGAGTGTTGTACTATTCAAAACATGGCTACTTCCACCCCCTATTGCTTTTTTTTAAGGATAGATTGCTGCATAATGCTTTTTATTTTCATTTAATTTGACCTGAGGAGATTCATCTCAGACGCTAGTGCCTGAGATTTATCGACGTGTCACTATGGCAACAATGTCAATAAATCCATTAGGGTTCTTTTACATGATTGGAAAACCGATTGGCCGGTTGATCGGTGTGACTCGGCGGCTGGATATCCGCACTGGTGTAATTAATTAAAAGACAAAGCAGGTGGTGGTTTATGGCAATGAACACCAAGAGTTACTCCCACATCCGAGGGCCTACACATTAGCGCACTTTGTAAGATGAGACATATCCATCTTTTAATACATTTGGTCAATATATGTTATAACATGCAATGCTTGTTTTTCTTCCTTTTCATAGATCCACTTCAATTTCACAATGTATTATATTGTATAGAAATAGGTCAGAAAAATGAAGAGTTTACAGGCTTGTCCTGTCAAGCTGGGAGCCAATGGAACAATAGAATATTAAATCAAATACTGCGATTGAAAAATAACATAAAAGCTGTATGAAAACTGAGGAGTTACAATTGTGCCTGAAAACCCAAACATGACCATCATGACCCCAATTTGTAAATTATTACCAGTCACAAACGTAAGGATGAACCATTCCTTAAATGTTTGCATTCACTGGGTGAAAGTGGAAATAAATAAATAAATTAATTAAAAATAAAAAACCTCAAGGTTGTTTTACTCATTTATGAATCTCCAAATGGAGACCGTGTAATGGGGGTCATACAAGGGCCACTATCTGGTACCAGAAATAAGCATTCTGAGTGAAAAAAAAAAAAAAAATCTGGTGCAAATTATACATTTTTAACTCATCCCTCTAATTCCAGCTTCATTATTTATTTCTATGCATTGCTCTTTTTGATCTATTTTAAAAAAGTATCTAAACTCTGTACAAAACTTTGGTAATAGAACAGCTTTTGACATGTGTCCTTATTATCTACAGCAGTATGATGTGGTTCATTTATCTGGATGTAACCACGGTCGTGTACAGAACTGTCAGGAAGTTGAAAAAAGGAGGGCATTTTCTGTCTGATAGACTATTGGTATGAAATGTAATATCTGGTATAGCGTCGGAAAATGTTACAGTTTTATAAGAGAAAGCTAAACTCAGCTCATTTGCTAATTTATGATTGGGGTCAAGCTTTAGATTATTCCTTTGAATGCATATCTTTACATATCAACTAAGTCCCTGCAGGGTTGAATTCTGGGATGATCTTTCAAGATCACAACCTCCGGACTAGTTTTCTCTCTCTCAGTTGTCCCTTCTGAAAGCGGCACAAAAGTTTGGACATGCTCAGAGAATCATTTCTTCTTTTCCTTTCGGCTGTTCCTGTCAGACGTCACTACAGCAAATCACCTGCCCCTATCCAACCCCATCTTCTTCTCATACTCCAACTCATTTCAGGACCTCTTTGACTCCACCAATAAATCTCCTTTTTGGCCTTCACCCAACCTCCCTACCTGGAACTTCCAACATAAGCATCCCAGATCTTCATCTCTGAACACGTCCAAACCATTTCATTCAGACTTTGCACTCCAAAACATCTAGCGGGTGCTGTTCCTCTGACGGACTCATTCTTGATCCTTGTCACTCCTAAAGCAAACCACTACATTTTCATCTCCGCAAACTCCAGCTCTGCTTCCTGTCTTCCTGTCTTTTTCTCATGCTCTTTTTCTCACACTCTTAAAGCAAATACTGCATCTGAGGTACTCTTTACCCACCATAGTGCCACTCACAATCGCTCATCATTGCCTTCAGTCCAACTTCCGGCACCACCTTCCGATTTCTTCATTGTCTGGCTCGTCATACATATTCTCCTGTAGTTACTTCTATTCTACTCATCTCCTTTGTTTTTGACAATCGGTGCCAGCTCCCCTCCCCCCAAACCTGCTGTATGTCCTCCTCTTTATCACTCTGTTTTGCCATCCTATATTACTAAATCTCTCCTCACGCTCAAACCAAGCATACAAGTCATCATACAACTTTTTTCTTTGGCCTTAGCACATCTACCCTCACCTTGTGCTTAGACTCCCTGTACTTCTGACTTCTTTCTTCAGTTTCCTCAAAGTTACACGTCTTCGATGCTAATCTCTTTCGCTGTATATACTCCTGCACTGCCTCATTCCCTCACCAAGTCTCCTTATCTACTTTCCTTCCAAATGAAACACAGAGTACTCTCATACTGTTTTGCTTGATCACATTGGCTGCAGTTGTCCATGTTTTTGGAAGCTCCTCCTTACTACCCAAGGCCTTTTTCAACTCCCACTGCTTCATTCTCTGCTCTGCCTTTGTCTACTTCATCTTTCATGTAACTAGAGTCATCTTGCAAACCACTGTCCTATCTTGTCTGGCTATGCTCCCACCTACAACTACTTTGGAGTCACTGATCGCCTTCATGTTACATGCGTACAGCTATAAAAGAGGTAGTTTACTTGTGTGCTCCTACCTCTGCTCCTATACATTTTCATTTTTGTGCCTTCATCTGGAAGAAAGTTTTCAAAGTCTACCACCATCTGTCCCTCTATAGTCCCATCCTGGGTACCAAACCTGTCTTCACTACCTCTATTACCTGCACCATCATGTCCACAGAAATCCTCTCACCTACAGCACTTATTCTGACTCACTCCAAAATTTCGATTTTATTTCTAAGTCACGTCCCCACCTGGGGGTTCTATAAAAGATGTAGTCTACATTTGAGCTCCTTCCTTTGTGCTTATAAATTTTCATTTACATTCCTTCATCTGCCACAAACAATTGATCTTCGGATTTTCAAATTCTAGCTTTAGACTATATGACACTCCTTTTACTATTTCTGCATCCTGTCAACAAACTCTCTGCCTTTTCTTGTGATAGCACTGATACTAAAAGTCCCTCCTCTCAGCCCTTGGCTCATGCCTTCTCGAAATCCACTGGGGCCCTGTGGGTTATCGGCACTAAAGGCGGCATTGTTCGATCTGGCACAAAAGCCGTAATATGTTCCAATCCCCCATTTTTTCGGGTTGACACTGGATTTTATGTCAGATTCTCTCCATGATGTAACCCTTTGTATTTATCCAGGATTTTAACCAGCTCAGTGTGGACACTGGCATGTGCCACCTCAAGGCTTTGCTGAAAGCCTCACCAGCAATATATTTATGGAATAAAATAATAGAAAAAAATAAAAAAAAAAAGTGTGTATACTCTCTTGAGAGACAGCATAGCTGTGACCCTTCTTTCAAATTGATCTTAAGCCTGCAAAATAGTTGACTATTTTTCAGGCTTGGGTCAGCTGTTAAATTTGTCATAAAAAACTGAATTGAGTGGCTCAAAAGTAAAAAAAAAAAACATGTCATTTCAAATGGAAGGCATGTTACCTGAGATATAAGACTGGTAAACACACATAATAAACACACATAAGCAAAAATAAATAAATAGAAAGAAAAATACAGAAATATATGACCAAAAAAATGTACCCAAAAATATATCAATTAAGTACTGCTGTCTTCCTTGAAAAATTTGTTTCAAAAGATTTAATACTATGACTGCTAATATTTTTAATTTTCAGAAAGTGTGGACCATTCCTTCTAGACTTTTTGTTTTAAATATCCCAGTAAAAAAACAAAAACAAATATATTGATTATTACTAGCACTGAGCTTTTATTTATTTTTATTTTTTTTATTTCGCCATATATCATATATATATCATATTTTTTTCCAAATAAGATCTACCAAGTGATTCACACTATAATCAATAATTTTTCATAAATTTGTCCATCCATCCATCCATCTCCCGCCACATATCAGTGGTCGCATACATTTGTTTGATTGGAAAAAACCCTTGATTTATCCATCATCAGGATATGGATGTGTTTAACTGCCTCACCTGCATGCCACACTTCTACGCTGTCACTTTTTACCCTCCTTCATTTCAGACTCAAGGAGAAGAAGAACATTTATTGGACTGGTTTATTCTGGCAGCTTAACATCTCGGAGATGTGTGAAAATAAGGAGGTGTCGCCCGCCCTTCGCCCACTTCAACCTCTGCGATTGATATTTTTTTTTCGATGACACAGGTGGCTCTCATAATTCAACACGCTGCCCAAAAGATCGATAAGAGAATAATGACGTGTCAGTGGAGATAATACTTCTAACTGCATCAGGTTGCAGTTTACCTGCCGAGGGTCACCCAGCCCCTGGCTGGCACCCGGATAGGAAGCAGGATGAATGGATCCAGGGGACAAACTTAAGTGCTTTCGCAATACTGAAAAAAATGCACTCCGCCTTCATGAATAGCGATTTTTTTCAACCTTTTTAGAAAAACCCAATTGTGTCTATATGTTCTTATTGACTGCTAGGGATTGCAATTTAAAAAAAAAAAAAGGTGCTTCTTTAAAATCCGACTGCACTGCCGCAATGCACTGCTGTTGAATACAATAAATGCAACAAATGCGCAGATCATGATATTTTCAGCCGCAGCCGTAAACAATTTAAAAATCTATATGGCCTGTGGGAAGCAGAAGAAAGAGCCTAGAAAATTGTTTGTAATTAAATGGAAATGAAGAAGGCATTTGCGGAGAATGTTTTCAAAACCCGAGAGATGAGATATTACAGGAAAAAAAAGTGTTTTAAGATTTATATGTCATAAGATGGCATATGTCAATATTTAAAACAATTTTTTTTTTGATTAACTGATCATTTTGTCCATAAAATGTCGGATAATGGTTGAAATGTCAAAGCAGCGCTCCCCAAAGATTATAATTTTAAAATGTCAAACGACACACAGCTCACACGCAGCTCACATAAAGATATGATGCGAAAAGCAGGAGAAAATTCCTGCAGAAAATCTGCATTTGAAATTTGCTAATAACTCATAACAGGAACTCTGTGTTTATTTCCACCTCACAGCAATAAAGGTCTTGGGTTCGATTCTGGTAGGATACCTTTCTGTCTTGCACATATTTTTTTGGGTTCTCAAGTTTCCTCCCCCAGTCAAAAAATCAGAGTAGGTTCAATGGAGACTGAAAATTTCCCAGATGTATGAATGACAGAGTGAACTTTAGTTTGTCTTTTCACAACATGTGAATGAGCCAGTGAATTTTAGTATATCTCTGAATGAGGCGTGAATGGTTCGTTGTTTCTATATGATGTGAGGATGAGTGAATAAGCAAATTCATTAGTCATTTTTCTCAAAATGACAACGCACATGTAAGGAATTCCTGAGCTCGCCCTGAAAACGTGTGATGTACTGTAGTTTTTAAAACATCGTATGTAACTTTAAACCACTATCACAGAGAAAACCATCATGCTGTTGTACTAGATACCATAATGGCATTTCTTACTGACATTTGCACTACACTGTGCAAACAATATACTCTCTATAATGAAATTACACATATGTAAACACTCCAGTCTTCATGTCATCAAACATCGGCAACATCTTTTATGCTACACTTTACAGTTTAATGTTAATTGTTTAATGTTATAGTGCACTTCACTATTTAATTTACACTCTTTTATTATTATTATTTGCCTAATTTCATATCCCCCTGGGATTGTGAGAATTGTCTTCTCGATTCCTCTGCATGTTCAATACGTACGGAAAAATACTAAAAAAGTGATGGCCTCCTTCTCCATCTCCATCACATCATTCACCATCCAATCTGCTTCTTGCTTCTTGCTTCTGTTTCTCACAACTGTCTTTATTACATGCATTCAAGAATTTATCCTTTACCCCCTATGTGAAGGGTAATATTCATTCATTCATTCATAATGTTTGCCACTTATCCTGCACCCAGCCTGTCCCTGCTGTGATTTGTCAAGGCAGGGCATCCCAGGCAATCGCAGTCCACATGTAGAAACATACAGCAATTCACACTTTCATTCACATCTCCTTGAAATGTAGATTTTTTTTTTTATTCAGGGGGGGGGGTCAGAGAGCTCAGAGGTGGGTGGACTAACAGCTTCATCAGTGTTGCATCTGAAAGGGTTGTAATTGACAAAAAAATAATTAGTTAATTCATTGATAAATGCATTAAAATAAATACAGTATGAATACATATTGATGCAAAAGCAATATACTATATGAAAACAACAATCACACAATTGTTTTGTATTTTACCCATCCACCTTTCCATCCATCCACACATTCATTTATTCATCTATTATCCATTAATCATCCATTCATTCAGTCATCCATGAGTTCATACATCTATTATCCATCAATCATTCATTCATCCATTTCTTTATTTGTTCTTCATCCATTTAAATATCCACCCATCTATCCTCTCATCACATTAACCATCCATCCATCCATCCATCCATCCATCCATCCATCCATCCATCCATCCATCCATCCATCATCCATCCATCCATCCATCCATCCATTTATCCATCCATGCATCTGTTCATTAATTATTTTGTTCATTCATGTACAGTATATCCATTCATCACATTATCCATTCACCCATTCATCCGTCCATCATCCATCCAGCCCGCCATCTATCAATTCATCCATCAATGCATTCATTCATCTATCTATCTACCCATCCATCCATTCATCTATCCTTTCATTATCTATCGTGCTCCACCTGCACTTTTGGAGTGATTATTGATCCTGTCATTGGCTAAGAGTCTGGAACCGTCACCAATCACGGGTCCACACCGCCACCTTGCTACAAAAACTAAATAAAATAATATGAATACAGTCACGCAAAAGCGTCATAGCTTTATAGCTTAAAAAAACAAAAAATCAAAAATGCCCCTAAATTGAGAACCATTTCCTTTTATTACAATTACATTTGCTTTGAGTAATTTTTTAGGAAGTTTTTTTTTTTTTTTTTTAATCCTCCCTTTCATTTTCACATTATCAGTACTCATTTCTTGTCTCGCAAAAAGCAGAAGCCATTACCATGAGGGGACACTGATTTTTTTTATTTTTTATTTTTATTTTATAATAACATCTCAT
Organism: Fistularia commersonii; assembly: GCF_037954325.1. Lineage (NCBI taxonomy): Eukaryota > Metazoa > Chordata > Actinopteri > Syngnathiformes > Fistulariidae > Fistularia > Fistularia commersonii. The sequence continues at coordinate 2,401,731 of NC_141314.1, forward strand.
TACTACTGAAAGCACCCAGTCCACAAGATGACAAAAAACAAACAAACAAAAAAAATAAATTTTGATATTTCAAATCAGATCGACACCCCTGGTCCCCTCCCTCCCAGGAGTTCTGTTGGAAAAAAATGACGAAGCGTCCTTGGATGGGAGGGAAAACAGACTCCAGGTGTTGAGTTAAGATTTGACGACGCCGACGTCAACCTCCAAACTTGGTCTGAAGCACTTTTTTAAAACGGTATCAGAAGCTGGTTATGAGCACAACATGATGAGGATAATAAACACAAGTGGTAGCCAATAAAGCTGATATCCGGAGCACAGATGGCTGTCGCTGTCACATAACCTGTGTGTGCGTAGTAGCGTGTGTGTGTGTGTGTTTGTGTGTGTGTGCACGTGTGTTCAGGGAGTTACCGTGATAGAAGGAAGATAGTGCTGATATGAAAGCTCAGATTTCCCCTGAGAGAAAAAGAGGCAGAGGCACACGCACACACACACACACACACACACACACACAAACAATGAGAGCGGTGCAAGGCTTGAGTCTTCAATGATTAATGTCCCAAGCCAAGCCACATCACAAAGCCGTCCCGGCCCCGTGACAAGCCACAGCCGCTTGAAGGAGCCGTCTTTTTTTTTATTTTTTATTTTTTTTTGGAAAGTCATCAATAATAAAGTGCCTGCTCAGTGTAGTGTTTTCATTGAAAAAAAAAAAAAAAAAAAGAAAGAAAAATAATGATGATAAAAGAATGTTTTTTGTATTGATGCCACTTTTGTTCTAAACAATCACCGTTATCAAAGAAACTTTTCAAAAAAATGTAATTTTCTTTATTTTTCTAAACAATCACCATTCCTCATAAAGGCAGATCCCTCTTATTAATCAGTTGATTTTTTCCGCTTTTTCTCAAACAATATGCTAAAAATACAGTATGTATTTTATTTGATGGCATGAAGACTGAAGTGTATAAATATGTGTAATTATATTTTTTTGTACAGTTTAGTGCCATAGCTCTGTCAGTAATGTCATAATGGTACATGGCATATGGTTTAACTGTATTTAATCATCTTATTGATACCTTCAGTTCTCTCTTTCTGGAGCTGAAGTGATCAGTCTGTGTCAGCCTTTTATGGAATTATGGCATAGCGTCCTTGGTATTCTTTAGAAAAAAAAAAAAAAAAACAACACAAGTCAAGTGACAGAAAAAGAGGATAACCATAAAAAAATACAAGAAAAATATGCTTTGACGCAGAGATTGTCAGTTTGTATCCTCCATGAAATAGATTGGAAAAATAAAAAAAAGTCCTACAAACAGTTGTTTTAATACTTCACTGACAGACTATGGTTAGTGCAAGGCCGTAGCAGCCTGCACGCACATTGGTAAAAAATGGACAGAAAACATTTGATCTGATTGTGCAATGTTATGATGCTTCCAGGTTAACAAATTAACAAATATATAAACCAATTAATAAAATAACAATAAATTAAATAATAATAATATACAATTACCACTATTTCTACTACTACTGCAATGCAGCCACCACTTTTTGGAAGGAAAAAAATTATGTTTCTGCAAAATTACCAAGCAAATATTGTGGAAAGTTACCTTAAAATGTGTTTTTTTTTTTTTTTTTTTTTTTTTTTAGAGGGGGGGTTGGGATTATTGGATTTGTCTTATGCAAACCAAGAAGAAAACACTTCAAGTGCAGTGCAAGTACGGGACAAGAACAGGAATGGGAAATTCAATATTTTTTTTCTAACAGACATTAGCATAAAATTGAAAACAACATACTCTGAAATGAAACGTTTCAGGAATTTAATTTGACAGGAAAACTTTAATTTAATGATTTATTTTTGTGAAGTATGTGGAACTGTTAAAAAGAAATAAATACATAGATAAATAAATACATAAATAAATAAATAAATAACAGTTAATAAAAATTATAAATGTTAATCATAATAAAAACAATAACGGTGAATCATCCTCATCATTCTTTTCATGTTGACTTGTTTCATTGATTTGATGTGACTTGGTAGGTATATAGGATTAAATTTTTAGTCCTCATGGCTATTTGAAGTCCATGTTTGAAGCAAACAGCAGCATCTATCCAAGTATGATAGAAAACTGCACCCAGTTGACCAGACTTCATAAGTTTTATATAAATTAGTCAGTTGAAAGGTTAACTCTTATGTTAGTCACATTTACATAATCTAAAGTAACATCAAAAGGCTCACTTTTGAAAGTGTCTCTATATCTCAGTTATTTTGCTGGACTTTTAGAGAGGAGTGTGCTACATTTCGATTTCTGCAAGTGTTTACGCTGAGGCAGAGAACACTCACAGAAAGAAAATGGCAATGGAAAAAAAGTTTGAAAACATATTCTCCTGTCCTTTTTCGACCTGAGTTTTTCTAAAGAATGTCATAATTTTAGACATCTATCTATCTATCTATCTATCTATCTATCTATCTATCTATCTATCTATCTATCTATCTATCTATCTATCTATCTATCTATCTATCTATCTATCTATCTATCTATCTGTCTATCTATCTAGCTTGTAGCTTACAAGCTAGCTGGATATCAATTCAAATATATGGTATAAAAGCCAAATGACATGACTCATCACTAACTAGCCAGCTAGCAATCGAGCTAGCCAGCAAGCTTGCCAGATAGCAAAGATAGGTTTGAGTCATATAAATATATATCACAGCTTTTAGTCACCATGATTATTATTATTATTATTATTATTATCATTATTATTATTATTATTATTATTATTATTATTATTATTATTATTATTATTATTATTATTATTATCATTATTATCATTTACTTATTTTTTCTAGCTTTCTTCAATTGTCACTTTTGATATCTTTGTCTTGATTTTTTTTGCCTTTTTTTTGGAGTGACGCTCCCCAAACGGGACGGTTCATTGCTTGGAAGATCAAATCCTCCTCAAGGTGACTTGGGATGCCTCTCGCCCCTCGCAGATGTGCACGTCACCCTTGTCTGGAGAGTTAATGGCCGTTCCTCTTCCCCTTGACTCCCAAAGGTGTCACGGCCGCCGCGTCGCCAGTCACAAGGCTCGTCCGTCAACCCTGTGACTCGGAAAGAAACATCTCCGACAGCCCTCCAGTGTTGACTCTCTCTTCACAGCCAGACACCTAGACAATCCTTGGTCCCACTCAAAGACCCACTGATGATGAACCGCCGGGGGGGTGATGACGGCAGGGGTGCGTTGTCATGCCACCGTGTTATGGAAGAAGGGGACTGGAAAATATATATACCAAGAACACAAATCCGTAATTGGCATTCGGTTGTAAAACTCTAAGCATCCAAGCATTATATACATCATCCTGACACATTTCTTAGATTATATCCAGAGTAATTATCGAGCACTTCGAAGACACTTAATGCACTATAAGCACCACTTATGCTCATTTATCCAATCTAAACTTCTGTTACCGCCATTATGTTAATGGCGGCGTTCTGTTTATGCAATAAACCCATCGACGGAAATCGTGAAGATTGTGCCACCAAACTTCTGTTTCTATTTTTTTTAAATTATCCTTTAATCCATCTTTCACTTTAGACATTTCACATATCTTGGTTGGGCAAAACATCCGGACTGTTTAAATGTTCAGTATAGAACGGCTGTCCTATCCACCCATTCATTCATTCATTATGTTCACCCATATGAGCTTGTTTTTTTGTTTGGATTATATTATAATGTACACAATTAGCTGAGTGTCTTGTCATTTCATTTCAGTTCTTGGACACTAGTAAAGTGACAGGTATAACCTCATTGCTCAATAGCTGTTGAATATATTGGGTTATAACCAGAAGGGAAACTATGACAAGTTAAATAATAAATAATTAAGCGTCATTAAAATCGTCATTTTTTTTATTTAACATTCAGGGAAATATTCAACTCCAATGACAAAAATGTGTCTATTCAGCCCTGCTAATGGCTTTTCAAGAAGCTGTGAATAATCCCAATGACACTCATTGAATTTGAGGAAGGTCCACAAAATGGCTTGATTTTCTTCAGTTGAAAAGATAATTGTGCCATATTGTATATTCAGTATTCAGGACACACAGGGCTGAAATTGTAGCAAGGATTTTACTTATGTATTAATATTAATACTACTATTAATATCAATGTTGATATTAATATTAATATTAATATTATTAATAATGATTATCATTAATAATTGTTAATGTTATAGTTATTAATAATTGTTAATAATTATTATTATTATTGATAATAATAATAATGATAATGATAATGAATTTCTCCATGAGGGATCAATAAAAGATAAATAAATAATTATTTTATTGTTGTTGCTGTTACGGATTTATCATATCTTGTATAAAATTCCCATGTATGTCATTGAATTGGTACAAAACATATTGCCTCACAGAGGCAAGTCTTTACTTCCTTGATAGAATACCAAAGCATACAAATATATTCAATATTCATTGTTTTGACACTGATAAACATTTAATCATCTTCCATTTTGTTCTTCTTTGTTAAAATAACACACTGAAAAAGAAAAAAAAAGAATAGAAACAAATAGCAATCCAACCCCAGCAAGACATCCGTGAAAAAAAGAGCCCAGCAAGAAGTATTTTAAAGAAATGAGCCATACAGAGAGAAAAGTGACGTTTACTTGACAGGCTACTGCTTAACTAAAAGGCCCTGCTTTGTTCCACGCTGCCATTGTGCCGCCGGGCGGTGAAACGCCGAGCCCCGGCTGTGAAATGACAGATGTATTGGGATGTAATGGGTCTATCAGTGGCGAAAAAAAAAAAAACAACAAGACGGTGTCACAAGGCTTTGTAGCGACGGCTTGATGTCCATTTCGGGCTCCGTGATGGAGATGTTTTTTGTTTTTTTGTTTCTTTTATGGGGCAGTTATCAGCGGCAATATCAGGCTTCTTGACAATGAAAAACGTAAGGGGCCAGGTCATTGCCCCAATGCTCTTCAGCGCAGATAAAAAACAGAGCGCTAGATAAGTGAGTTGTCTTAGGCGGACATCAGATGCTGTGAAGACAAGATGACTCAAAGTTCGGATGAAAAGAGCACGCAGGAGGACAACAGCATGACTGAATATGATTATAATTAGATAAACATAATTCTAATCATGCTACTATGACAATGACTACTAATTATGTTGCTATTAATAACAACAATAAGAATAAAAATAAAAGTGACTTTTGTGATTTTTAGTTGTAGTAGTAGCAGCAGTTGTACTAGTTTCTTTATTGTCATTTATTCATTGCATTTATGCATTCAATATCCATCTCCTATTCTGCAAGAGCAACAACATCAATATTATTAATAATAGTAATAATAAAAATAATAAAAATAGTGATAATAGTTATTATTATTATTATTATTATTATCATTATAGTTATTACTATTACTATTATTATTATTATTACATTCATATACTCCCCTATATTAATACTGATCATAGTTATTATTATTATTATTATCATTTTTATTATTATTATTATTATCATTATTAATTATAATTATTAATCATTAGTTATTAATTATTAGTTATTATTAATTATAACAATTAAAAAATAATTATTAATTATCATTAATTATAATAATTATGATAATAATTAATAAACAATAATAACAACAATAATAATAATAATAATAATAATAATAATAATAATAATAATAATAATAGTTATCATTATTATTATTATTGTAAGTCATCATGGCACATTGAGTAGGCTCCATTATCCAGAACAAACAATTTAGATAACAAATGGATGGACTTGTTGATGGACAAATTGATAAACGATTGGATTGATGCTTATTATAATTTGTTGTGAATAACCAAATCTTGAATAACAGGCCCGGCACTGACAGAGGTCTGGAGGAGGTCCATGAGTCAAGGCAAGGGAGACTGACCCCTGCACAAGAGCCCATTGTAGAACATTTCTGGAACTCAGGCACCGGAGAGGGTTTCTGTCGGCTTTTCCAATGTCTGATCCTCCTGGGACCTTCCAGCGGCAAGGGGTCTGCACACTTTTTCCCAATTGAACAAGACTCCGCCTTGAGTCTTGTGTTTCCGGACGAAAGATACATGCGGAGAAACTGTGTCACCATTTGTCTTTTGGAAATCCGTGGTTAGTTTGGAGGGATGTGACGTCATACATGTAAGTAAAAAGTGGCCCGAGGTTACTCTCTTTTCACAGCCGACTTCCCGCCGAACTGGATCTGCCCCATACAAATTGACTCAGCTTTTGTCAAAAATGGACTCACTGCCTATTTTTGGCTGAATGGAGCACAGTGCTGATTCAATCGGCTCCGACTAACACGTGAGCTATAGGAACAATGGCGCTATGATGAAAACTCCCCCCAGTCATCGGGGAGGTCAGTCTGAGATCTATGGTCAATAGTGACTCTTTTTGTTCCAAATGTTTGTTTTTTAGGTATTTGCGTTGATTATCCGCATTACCGATGCTCCCATGACTCATACATGTTGATGGAAGAGTCAGTGGAGTTCCTGGAATTTTCACTCAACAAACAAACACCCATAAAACCTCAGTTAAAGCCCGTAAGAACATGTGTGGACAGATCCCGGTGGTATGTTTCGGGATGACAGAGTGCAGGCAAAAGCAAAATGAGTCAAGTTATTGCAAGTAAGGTGATGATTGATAGGTCTCTTTTCTCCCATAGCCCAAATACATGCAGCAGGTTAATTGGAGAAAAAAAAAATGGAAAATTGCCCTGAATGAGTGAGTGAGTGGTTGTTTGCCTGTATATGTGGCCCTGGGATTTGCTGTCGACCAGCCCAGGGTGAACCCCGCCTCGCCCGATGACAGCTGGGATGGGCTCCAGACCCCCCCAACCCTCAGTGCAGGATAAGCACGATGGATGACGGTCATATACTCCCCCTATTGCTATAACTATTACTATTACCAGTAGCTGAAGTAGTAGTAGTAGCATAATAGTAGAAGTAATAGGAGGAGGAGGAGGACAAGGAATAGGAATAGAAGTACTTTTAATGTCACTGTGAGATGACATGCAAAAAGGAAAACAAGACTGCCTAGTCTAATTACAAATTCAAACCTCACAGGAGCCGCAACCTACCGAGGGATCGTGAGAAACATCTTCTCGACTTCCACTGTGTGTCCAGTACATGCAGAGAAATTGACAATAAAACTGACTTTGACTTTGAGTAGTAGTGGCAGCAACAGTAGGAGTAGTATTAGTGTTATTATTATTAGTAGCATTACTACTGTTGTTGCTTTCCATCAAAGCTTTGTATGAAAAAGTAAGTGTAGGCCACCAGAATAAAAAGAAAAAAAAAAACCACTGTTGATTCATTCATTATCTGATTCATTCATTCATTCCCTTCGTCATTCTCAGCATGCTGCCGACTGGAGCAACATGTTGCAAATGTTCCATTATTCAATTTTGTGAAGGGATTTCATGCAAAAAAAATCAGGTTAAATCGAAAGCTAGTTACCCCCTCCACCACCACCACCACCACCCTCACACGGGCCTTCACCCCAATACGTCTGGTATCGAATGAGGCCCGTTCAGACGCTTGAACAGACACAGATAATACCTCCACCGCTCTTCCCTTGTGCCGCAGTCATGTTTAATGTGTGCACTCCTGCCGCGCTCCGCTGACTGCTCTTTACATAAGTGACAGAGACGACACAAGCGCACCGAACGCACATTTACAAACTCCCAGTTCCCCTTGGAGCCACTCAAGCATTCTTTGCATTGGCTTCTCCCCGGAGGGGGGGTGGTGGATGGATGGGTAGCGGTGGGGAGGGAGGAGTAGGGGCACCACAATACGGCGCTTTCCGAGCCGCGCTATCTTGATTGCCACGGTAACAGCTTCTCTCCCCGAGGACTAATCAGCCAGACTCTTTGTCAATAAAGCAGACTGTTTTCTCCTGCCGGGCTGAACTGACCCCTCACAATTGGTGCTTGACCCGTGTCACGGCGCAGACAGGAAAATACACACTGGTGGCCGGGGGAGTCAAAATGTCGCTAGACGAAGCTCTCGCACGGGCAAAACTGCAGGCAGGTGGGGGAGAGTAGGGGGAAAGGTAAAAAAAATGTTGTTTTTCAACATTCGGCTTTTAAATCTTGCCACAGCTCATGCTGTCACTATAAATTCCTCAGAGAGGGAGACGCTGATGGAATTGCAACCTTGTGATCCTCTTGTACAAACAAATTTTTGTGGATCGGCTAATGGTGTGTGCTCCCATGACTCGAAGGGGAAAAAAAA
>NC_141314.1:2412500-2510000 GCF_037954325.1 Fistularia commersonii
TATAATAAAAATAATAGTGGTAGTAGTAGAAGTACTTGTAAAAGTCATAGTAGCAGCAGTAGTTGTAGTTGTATTTAGTAGCGGTATTGTTATAATTCCGATTATTATTGTTATTATTATTATTATTATTATCATTATCATCATTATTATTATTATTATTAGTAGTAGTAGTAGTAGTAGTAGTAGTAGTAGTAGTCATTTTAAACAACTGATGCAACTTAAAGAAAACAGCAGTATAATGAACTACAAAACTATAAACTCTTGTTATACTAATTACAGAAAAATAAAACCAAAAAAATAATGAATGAACAAATAAATTCATAACCACACGGTTCCATTTCAATGAAACACGGCGTGAAATCCACGAGTGATGAATTGGTGTCAAAGGCTGCGCTGCTCAGGGACTTCACACCGCAAACATTGCGAAACCCCATGAACACAAAGGAAAAGGCTATATTTAGCACCGCCTTATATTGTCTCAAAGAAACATGCACCTGCATTTAACGCAAAATTAAAAATGTACGATCGCCAGCATAGGACACTTACACAAAGAAAATGGAAACAAGGCTGCATTGTCATATCATAAATACAAACCTCAAAGGAGCCACAACCCTATTACAAGTCCAAGGAGAAAGAAGGAAAGCTACTTTAATGCATCTTTCATGAGTTTGGCCTCCCGGTCGCAGCGTCCCCTGGTAGCCCAGCTGGCTATCTGGCAAGCACGGCACCTCCCTGTGGACCCCGGATCCCACCTCCATCCGCCCCCGAGCGGCGCATTTTTGGGGGCTTTGGATCAGATTACCATCCCAGCATGGTAATATACACCAGTGTGGCCTGAACTGTGGTGTTTGTCGTGTGTGTGTTTGTGTGTGTGTGTGTGTGTGTGTGTGTGTGTGTGTGTGTGTGTGTGCGTGTGTTTGAAAGAGTCAGTGAGGATGGATTTCAGTATCTCCACTCCGTGTGGCTCCCTTGACTATCAGTCTTAATCAGTCCTTAGTCGGTCTGTATCTCATCCCTCTGCAGACAACACGGAGATTACCTTCTTCCTTGTCCCTGTTTTGTGTATTGAACGGACCTGGAAATCCTCAGCTGATACCGAGTGCGATAACAAAATGACAGTCTTGCCCGTTCTGACACTATTGGAAACACAAAGGAACTAAAAAAAAAAAATAGTTTGTAAGAATGTGTTATCTTTTTCTGATAAATTACTCCTAAACTGGTTTTCTTTAATTCAGTTTTGGGAAAAAAAAAAATGGGTTCAAAGTAAGACTACGGTAAAAAAAAAAAAAGAAAACTCACTATGTTTGAATGTATTATTATTATAATACATGAAACTAATAAACAAGGTAAATAATCTGAGGAAATGGAGGTCCTTTGAAAACTGGCAGTGGAACTGACAATATTATCCAACAACAATGGAACACATTAAAATATCTTGTGAAAATAAAGGTTTCTGGGCTGATTTCCTTTAATTGAGAGATGGGGTCATTTGTCAATCACAGAGCCGCATACGGACGAAAAAAACCAAACGCCATCCATCCATCTTCCCCTGCTTATCTGAAAGCCAGATCGTTGGGACAGCAGCCGGAGCAGTGAGGCCCAGACCTCCCTCTCCCCCGCCACATGGTCCAGCTCCTCTGGGGAGACCCAAAGGCGTTCGCAGGCCAGTCTGGAGACATAGTGTCTCCCCCATGTCCTGGGTCTTCCCCATGTTCTCCTCCCAGATGGACATACCCGGTGAACCTCCCCCGGGAGTCTTCAAGCAGGCATCCTGACCAGATTCCCGAGTCACCTCATCTGACTCCTCTCTATGTGGAGGAATGGGTGCTCTACACCGAGCTCCTCCCGGATGACCAAACTTCTCACCCTATCTCTAAGGGAGAGTCCAGACACCCTGTGAAGAAAACTCATTTCGGCCGGTTTTATCCGCGACCTTGTTCTTTCGGTCACCACTCACAGCTTGTGACCACAAATCAGGGTGGGAACGTAGATCGACTGGTAAATTGACAGCTTTGCCTTTTGGCTCAGCTCCCTCTTCACCGTGACAGACCAGTCTCCCATCACTGCAGAAGCTGCGCTGATCCGCCTGATGATCCCCTCCCCTGATGAACCGATCCCCTCGATGCCCTGGCCGCATGCCGCTTGGCCTGCCGGTACCTGTCATCTGCGTCTGAACCCCACAGGCATCCCTCATTGCTGGAGTCCACCAGGGGGTTGTAGGGCTGCCGCCCAGACAGGCGCTGACCGCCTTAGGGCCACAGCTTCAGTCTGCCACTTCAACAATGGAAGCATGGAACAAGGACTATTAGGATTCAATGTCCCTTGCCTCCCTTGGGACATGGTTGTAGTTCTGCGGTGAGGAGGTGGTTCTGAGGCGGGTGTTGAAACTCCTTCTGACAGGGGACTCTGCCAGATATTCCCAGCAGACCTTCACATTACGTTTGGGTCTGTCAGGTTTGACCAGCATCCTCCCCCATCGTCGTAGCCAGCTCACCACCAAGTGGTGACAGCTCAACCCCTCTCTTCACCAGAGTGTCCAGGATATGTGGCAGCAACTATGATGACATGACCACAAGGTTGATCAAAGAACAGTGGCCTATGGTGTGTTGATATCAAGTGCACATATGGACACCTTTATAATTGAACATGGTGTTCATTTTGGACAATCGGTGATGAGCACAGAAGGCAAATAATAAGACATCACTCGGGTTCAGATCAGGTTCGCTGTTCCTCCCAATCACGCCCTTCCAAATTGCACTGTCATTGCCCACATGACCTTTGAAATATCCTAGTAGGACAAGGGAGTCCGTGGTAGGAGCATTCTCGAGAAACCCCGAGAGCAGTGGGTAAACTGAACTTTTGTTTGTGCACAGCTACAAACAACAGTAATAGCCCGTCCCCCCACCTTAAGGCAGAAAGAGGGTACACTCTCTACCAACGGTTTTAACCTCAATGTAGAGGCGCCGAGTTGGGGGGGGCAATCAATATGCCCACACCTGCTTGGCGCCACTCACTTGGAGCAACTCCAAAGTAAAAAAATAGTCCAGCCCCTTTCAAGAGACCTGGTTCCAGACTCCACGCTGTGCGTCAAGATGAGTCCTACTATATCTAGGCAGAATCTCTCAGCGTATTGCACCAACTCGGGCTCATTCCATGAGAGAGAGATGACATTCCATGTCTCAAGTCCCAGCTTCAACAGCCAAGGATTGGACTGCCAAGGTCCCCCTCTATGGCCAGCGCCACAGGGAGGGGTCCACAGGGAGGTGCCATGTTTACAATGCACTTAACCCCCTTGGTTGTTCCTGTGGGTGTTGAGCCCAGAGACCCATGTCAGTCCTTCAGGCTGTGCCGAGCCCCACGAGTGATGACCTGGCCACCAGGCCCTCGCCATTGAGCCCAGGCCCCGGGCCTGGCTCCAGGACTGGGCCCGGTGACCCACATCTGGGCAAGGGAAGACTGGATCCAATATTTTGCATTTTCATTGGGATCCTCTGAACTTCGCTTTGTCTGGTCCTTCATCAGTGCGAAAATCATCACCTTCGGAGTACTCCATATACAGTACCACTTTTCAAAAACCCTGCTTTGTTGTGATTTGGACTCAGCGTGACATTTTCAACCACCCCCATGCTACCGACAGTTCCAACTGCAACACTCATCATAAGTAGATCATCTTGGAATTTATTAGTTTTGATAGACAATTCCTTTAAGATAGAAATCTGACCCCCCGGCCTCTCCGGGGAGAAGAGCTTGTCTTCCCTTTTGATGTTTTCAGAGAAACCTTGGCCGTGTTTATCCAGAGTGTAAGCATGTCTGACAGGGAAAGCGAGCTCTAACAAGCGTGCCGCTCTTTGAGAACCACCATACATCATCCTCTTCATCAGCAGAGCTCCCTGTGAGGCAATGTCATGAAGAGCAACCTCTGGAATTTTCCATCTGTAGCTCCTGTGACCATTCAGGGGCATCATGTTTTGGAAACTGGTGTCTGTTCTGCGGCATCGGAGTTGATAAACATGGCTATCGCCACTGAGGTAGAAGAGGGACTCGTGTTCTGGGTTTTGTTTGCAGAGAACGTCCACCAAGCGCTCCAGTGACAAACATTGGTCAGTCAGAGTTCCTGATGAACAAGATGAATGGGAACATGTTTATTCTTTGGCCGACGTTGGTATAATGACATAGTGCTTCAGGAGAATTAAACAAAGACTGCAGCACTGTCTTTATTTTTAATTCTAATTAAATTGCATTCTGACATTTGCAGTTGGTATTATGCTGAATGATCACATTTCTTTCTGGCTGAAACAAATCCCGAAATCAAAATGATTGGAAATGAGTTTTCAAATAAATTGACAGAAATGGAAATTCATCTTTCCGATACAGTTACCTAAAATTACTACTTTCTGTCTTGCTCCCACATATGTTTATCATGTATCTTCATGCATCTACCTCTAAATATATATGTATTTATATCTTTTTTAAACGTATTCATATATTGATATATTTATATATCTTTACAAAATTATATTTAAATATTTATAACGTTTTGCTGTCTGTGTTTATTAGCTTCAACCAAACAGCCAGTGAATGTTTTGCCGGTTTGACGGCAGGAATGCCGTAACAGCACCTCGGACGAGTTGTGGGAGTGAAGTGTATCTGGCATCCTGCTCTCCGACAATCATCAAACACTTGAGGAACTTCACGTGTTCCATCACTTTCCTCCTCCACAATCCGTATGTTGCTGAGGGTCATAACCTGCAATCTACTTAACAAAAAAAAAAAAATATATATATATATATATATATATAGTAAACTACAACTATTTGTTTTTTGAGCATATAAATGATGGATTCATAGAAACAGTACAGCAATAGCAATAACAGTAATAAGAATTATACTATTAATGATAATATGTATTCCTTATATCCTACTCCTATTTCTTCTTGTTTTTTCAACACTTTGATGGAATGTCTGACATATTTACATGACAACAACAACAACTGCAACAAATATGCGAATAGTCTTACTGAGAAAATAATTTGGAAAAATGCTGAGAAAAAGACAAAGAATAAGAATAATGTTAAGAATAAAAATGAGGCTAGGAATATTGCTAAGAATGATACAAGAATAACACTGAGAATTATCCATCCATCCATGGCCTTGCATTTCATTCTGTGGCCTTCAGTAGTACTCCATTTTTGGCTATAAAAAACATCTTATTCTTCAGAAATGCAGTATAAAGAGCTGTAACATGCAGAGATAACTTGTGTTGCCACAATAAATGCTGTTGCTGAAGAAACAAACCTGGAGTGCACAGGCCTCCTTCTACTGCAGCTGCAACTGCGACCCACATAAACAAGCAACAACAATACCTTCATAAAACTGCAATATTACTTTGGACAATAGAACCATTTTACCCACCCAAAATTCTGATTATTCACAAAATCCATCCTCCTTTCTTTCCTCAAGAAGAGTTCAAATACTCTGTCACATAGGTTATCCGTGTGCTTCAGCTCCATCAAGAAGTCCTTCTCTACCGCCATCAAAGCTGATGCTGAAAGTGGAGCCTGGCCTGTCGTATTTCTGGCATAAGTTTTAATTCGCTTTAGGGCCGAAAACGTTTGCTCGACAGAAGCAGTGGACAACGAGATGGTCAGCGCCAAACACACAAACGTGTATTGACGTTCTCTCTTTGACATCAGCTTGATATCCATATGATCCGGAAGATAAGACTGTGCTGCAACTTTACCCAGACATTAATTTTACACCAAAAATTGGATAATAAGACCTGCGATGTTATTGTCTTGTTTCCCTCTGGTATCTTCTTGGAATCTGATAAAACGCTCCTTGATACCTGTGCCCGTTACATAACAAAGGACCAGTGTGAGCTGTGCTAACTTACTCGCTACGCTGTGTTACTTGATGTCAAAGTCAAATTTATGAACCTGGTGTCGTTCCAAACTCCATGTCTATCAGAGGAAAATAACAACCACTCCCAACATTACAATTTGCAGTGTTCCTCGGAGCCTGTGAGTCAGGGGTGTCGCTCATAGTTAGCTGACTGAAAGTGACAGACAAATCCTTTTCCTCACTGTAGCAAGCCCCTTAGCTCTGGCTAGTACACTCTCTGATTATCCAATCAAAAGGCGTGTGACACACTGATGTTACCGTGCCCTTCTAGAAGGCCTTGATGTCGCAACTCAAAATCTGATGCGTTGAAGCATCAGTTTCATCAACACTTATTTCTTACCACAGTACTTGTGAATCTGATTCTGCGAGCCTCCAGGCAGATTTCTTTGACTTTGACCCTGCCTGATTACTAATAATGGCTGAAATGTGATTATTTGACTGTTTTACTATCAAAATACATGTCTGGAAGCAGCAGAGCCAGGGAAAAAGCTATGAAAGATAGTAGAGAGACCATATTGAATTATTTAATAAGAATTCATGGATAAAATATAATTAAAATCAGTCTGTGATACAGATATTTTTCAGGCCAGCAGAGAAGGCTTTACAAGCCCTGACAGCAGTTTTCTTCCAATTCACTTTCTGTAGGTACAGGTAAGTGGATTGCGGGAGGAAACCTGTGCAGGCAAGGGGAGAACATGCAAACTCCACACAGAAAGGTCCCTTTTCGTATTCACTAAATATTGCGCCACCAGGCCACCCATGCTGAGAATAATCCTAAGAATAATGCTAAGAATGAAAAAAAAAAAAAAAAAAAAAAAGTAATGCTAGTGGTAGAATAATGCTTAGAACAATTCTACGAATAAGAATTATACTAAAAAAAAAAAAAAGAATAATGCTAAGAATAATGGCTAGAATAATTCTAAGAATAAGAATAATGCTAAGAAAAATGCTAAGAATGAGAATAATGCTAATAATAATAATAATAATAATAATAATAATATTAATATTAGTAATAATAATAATGATCAGCGTAAATATGCCAAATATGATACCAACACTGGGCCTGTGCCGAGATATTAACTTACTTTCTGTGGTTAACAATTCAATCAATGAATATAAAAACATAATATATAATCTCCAATAACCTAACACATGTACAACGCAAAAGACCTGTGAAATGGAAACAAAACAAATCATTAATTATGGTTCGCCCTTTCCACATGTTGGGAGAAACAGTCAGCACCACAATCCCCAGCTGTACCATCCAAAAAGGTGTTAATGTCCACAATGGCCTGGCGTTCTTGTGGAGATAAGCATTAACAAAACCTGCTGCAGGGACGCTCATTTATGTGCTCGTGCAAGCTTCGGCTCTGTGATTAAGTTCAAATCTCATGCTTCGACATTGCGCTGAGATTATCAGTAGCTCAGTGTTTGATCCAGAACATCACCAGAAATCATAATGCCAAAATGGCACAAAACACACACATACACACACACACATCATCCCTTGGTCCCTTGTGACACTGAACCCTTTGTATGGATGGGATCATTTTTTATAATTCAATATAACATTTTTCTTTTATTTTTATGGGGTCTACTGATCCGAAATACACACTCCAACAGTTGCTTTTGAGCAGTTTGACGACACTTTCTCCTAATTCCATTTATCACAAACAAAGCCAATGATAGAGGTAAACTACTGAGCTTTATAAATACCAAAGGGATATAATTCAAGGGCTTTCACCTCCTGTCTCTGTTGGAATTCCAATGGCAGTCATTTATCCCAAACTATCAGAGCAAATAAATGAATTAAACAATGAAAATGTAAGTGAATACATTAAGAAATGAATGAAAAAAATAAAATGATATATCAAAATGAGATAAAATTAAATAAACAAAACATACAAGTAGTAAAATGAATGAAGATAAAAATGAGTACATCAAATGGATTAAATGATACATGAAAAAAATACAAATAAATAACAAATAACTGCAAATCAAAACACAATACAAAAGTACAGTAAAATAACAAAATAATAAAATACAACACACAAGATAGAATGGAAAATGCAAATAAATAATTATATATACACTGTAATAATAACTGAAAAAGCATCAATTTAATTAGATAAATGAATAGAAAAGATAAGTCCTTTTTAAAAGAGTTGTAATATAAACCAGCTTTCCTCTATATTGACATTTCAATTTTGTGAGGCAACCTGACTTTTCCATAAATCAATCTCATTTTTGACTCATTTCTGCAAAAGGCAATGGGATAGAGACCTTTTCTCCAGACCTGTTCAAAAACAGCTAGAATCCTGGAGTTTTTGGGGAGTCGAGGGAACATTCTAAAAGTCGTGTTTTTTTTTTTTTTTCCATTGCTCTGTGAAGTCTTACTTCTGTTCACAATGCAGCAATTTCTCCTCCACTTGTGAATTCAGGGAACAGATGACTTATTTTAAGACCAATGGTGGCCGCGGTTGTCATTTTTTTGATTACAAAAAAGTGGTGTGGGGAAAGTTACTTTAAAAAAACAGCATCCTTTTTGAAATTGTTCATTTTTTGTTGTTCTTTTTACCCGCCGGACCTTTTGATGCTCCGATTTGGCCGCGTCGCAGTCAAATCCCACTGGCGATGTCTCGGCAGCAACTCATTAGCGCGAAAAAGATTTGCTGATGTGATCACTTCCCCCTTGAGTTTCCGGTTTCATCATCGATAAGACGCTTTCCGGCGTCCAAAATTGGTGTGCTGTATTTATTCACAGACGAAGATGATACAGCGAGGTTTCTGAGTGTTCTGGAGCTTCTGGAATGAAAATTGTCCATGGAGAAAAATCTCCTTGGGATGGATTCTTGAACTTTTGACACGCTCTTCAACACCCTGATGAAGTATTGCCATAAATTCTGTAGCATTCCACCTGTGTTTTTATCGACCAGATGCCTTATTTATCTATGTATTGGTTTAATTTAGTTAGTCTCGCCTCTCTCAGTTTTGTTCCTTTTCCGGGACGTCGCACAAATGAGCCACGATGCGCAACCAGAATGACTTGGCGTGGAAACATGGAGGAGGGAAATGACAAACTGGATGGAATCTGAGCTGGAGCCAGGTTGATCTTGTCTGTCTCATCAGATGAAACAAACCCTTCGCTTCGCTTGCTTTTGGAAAAGTTCTGTGTGAATTAATAAAATCAGTCCTTCACCCCCAAAAAAACGAAAAAAAAAGCAAGAAATAAAAACACCACCACCACCCATACTACTACTACAACTACAACTACTACGAATAATAATAACAATAATAATAATGATAGCAATAATAATAAGAGGAACTATAATAATCATAATGTAATATAATCGATAATTATTATCTTTTTCTTCTGATTGACATTTGGTCCTGTAGAATGTACAATAATACATTTCCAGTTCACTGTCAATAAACCCAAACAGAAAGAAGCTGTGCTATCATTTCATTAAAAAAAGAGGAGATAAAATATTAATATTATTTGTAATACCATGTTTCTGCTCCCCCGGGTCAACCCTCACTTTGCAATTTGTTCCACAGCAGTGAGAAAACTTCAGAGGAATGCAAAGGAGTTACTTGTCATTTGTTTCACGGTAGTCAACAATAACACCAGTCATTTTGGGGCAGACAAAACATTGAGGTTTAGAGGATTAAAGAAATAAAATAAAATAAAAACAAAAGATGTGGAGCGGTTGGAACATAAAGTAACCTGTTAAAAAACAAAAAACCTCGGAGACAATCATTTATTCATCATCTGTCTTGACTATACTGCCATCCTGTCATGCTGGGGGGGGGGCAGGAAGTTCACCCTGGATCAGTTGCCAGTAATTCTGTCCTACATTCATTCATTCATTTGTTCATTCACAAGCTATAGCACCCACCATGTTCAGGGTTGCTGGGGTGCTTGAGCCAATCCAAAGCTGTTATTGGGTGAGAGAACAGTTCACCCTGAATAAGTCGCCGGTCAATCACTCATTCATTCATTCATAATCTATACTTTATTCATTGGGTAACAGGAAAGGTTCAGTCAAGGTCAAAGGGCTGTTAGAGTCTATCTCGGGTATCATTTGCGTTTACCCTGGACCAGTACACCATCATGAATGTATTCATTCATTCATTCATTACCTATACCAGTGATCCCCAACCCCTGGGCCATGTACTGTTACCATTCCATGGATCAATTGGTATCGGGCTGCCCAACAAATACCTAATTATTACCATTGGATTTATTATCTGAGTCTGACCCACAAGCTGGCAAAATGAATTAAAATACAGACGTCATTGGAAATTTTCTTCTCAAAGGGGATAAGGACCACTGACGAGACAGAAGAAGAGCCTACAACTTCCAAGAAAAAGAGAGCTTTTAACTGACAATACCAGGAGTTCTAATTGATATTTGGATTTGTTGTGATTCTCACAGACCAAGATCATTATACGCGGCACCCGGCTCTCTAATGAGGCATTGAAGCGTTCTATATAATCACATTA
Organism: Fistularia commersonii; assembly: GCF_037954325.1. NCBI lineage: Eukaryota > Metazoa > Chordata > Actinopteri > Syngnathiformes > Fistulariidae > Fistularia > Fistularia commersonii. The sequence continues at coordinate 2,422,908 of NC_141314.1, forward strand.
TGTTGTTGGCATAATGTTATGAGGAAGTTGCATACGAGTACAAAGTGGATTCAAGTTTATTATTATATTCTCAATATAAACAATCTATGTGCGTATTCTCGGCTCACCCTGGAGCAGTCACCAGTCAATCAATCATTAATTCGTTATCTATACTGCCTACCCTGTACTCAGGGTCTCAGGTGTGCTGAGCCATTTTCAGTTGGTCGTTGGTTGACAGTTGGGATTCACCTTGGAGCAGTGGCCTGCCATTCATTCATTCATTCATTCATTCATTCATTCATTCATCCATCCATTCATTCATTCATTCATTCATTCATTCATTCATTCATTATCTTTGCTGCCTCCTTCAAGACAGCAGACAGGGTTCATCCAGGACCAATCAACAGCCAATCAATCATTTATTCATTTTCTATACTTTCTCTTGTTAAATATTCTTGTTGTGGCAACTGGACTTGAATTTCAAGATTCAAGATTCAAAAAGTCAAAGTGATTCTAGTCATGTGTACAGTGTGGAAACATGTTTCTCTGTACAATGAAATTCCTACTTTGTGGCCACAGTGCATTGGGATTTGTATTGATAATAAATAGATTGTGTAAAGATTATTATAAATATGAACAGTGTTGGCAGTGCAGAGGTAAAACATTGAGTGGAGCTTGATGTCCACCTCACAACGTGCAGGTGTGAGGATGAGTGCAGTTTAAATGGCAGGCATTACATTTGAATATGAGCACCACACTAGCTGTTCTGTGCTGCATGTAAAATGTAGAAAAGGAAGAATGTGTGTCAACTGTTTAATTATCTGATGGCAGTCGGGTAGAAGAAGTTTTTTAGTAGCTGTGTTCTACATTTCAGAGTCCTGTCCCTTGGTTCTTGGCGTTGGAGGCAGCTCTCCTGTGGACTCTCCGGAGCAAAATGCTCTGCAGAGAAGGGAGTCTTCATCACTTGCTGGAGGCGTCTGCGGTCCGGAGCAGTGGCGCTACCGTACCACACGAGATGCAGCTGGTCAGGATGCTCTCAGCAATGCACTTGTAGAAGTTGCCAAGGATCTTATGCGACATGCCAAACCTCCTCAGCCTCCTCAAGAAGTACAGCCACTGTTGAGCCTTCCTGACAGTCTATGTGATGCTTAGGGACCAGGTGAAGTTGCCGCTTATGTGAACGCCCAGGTGCTCACGCGCTTAACCTCAAGACCTTGAAGGAACAGTGTCTGATGAGGTGTCCTCTCTTTCCTCATGTCCACTATTATCTCCTTGGTCTTGTTTGTGTTGAGGGTGAGGCTGTTGTCCTTGCACCATAACACCAGACTGGGCTTTTCCATCCCTTCTCAGCTGATGATGAGTCCTATCACTGCGGTGTCATCTGAGAACATTGTAATGGTGTTTTCCTCATGGGAGGCAACACAGTTGGGGGTTAACAGGGTATAAAGGATGGGGCTGAGGGCACATCCCTGAGGGTTGCCTGTGTTTATGGTTATGCTGGCTGAGGTCCTATTATCCTGAAAGACTGGGGTCTGGGACTGGGAGCTATGGCATCTGAGGTGGACCTGTTGGGTCGGTATGCAAATTGTGGGGGTTCTAGGGTTTCCGGAAAGTTGTTCTGAATGTGGCCCAGCACCATTCTCTCAAAACACTTCATAATGAAGTGCCACTGGCCTGTAGTCAGTCAGGCAGGTGGGTGGGCTCTTCTTGGGTAGGATTGTGTTCTTGAACCAGGTGAGGACGGTGCTCTGGCTGAGGGAGATGTTGAATATGGTGGTGAGAACATCCGCCAGCTCATTGGCACAAGCTCCGAGGGCCCGCTGCGGGATGTTATCCATTCCAGCTTTCTTGTGGGAGTTGATCTTTCTCATTGCTTGAACACTTTCCAGTCGGTTGTGGCAAAATAGCCCTGCAGGATGCTCACTGAGTTCGTGGTCGAGAGTTTGATTTCTCTGGTTACGGCGTTGGTCTGTTTCAGTCTCTGTCCATACACAGGGTACAGAAACAGAGAGATGTGGTCTGACAGACCCAAGTGGGGGTGGAGTGCGGTCCTGTACGTGCCATGGACATTGCTGTACACGTGGTCCATGGTTTTCTTGTCCCGGGTGGATGTGGAGTACGGTCTGTGAGCCGCACTGGTTGATGTTGCCAGGTGCAATCGTTAGCGACATTAGGTTGCGCTGTCTGCAGGGCACGGATGACATCATGGAGCTTGCCCAGCACTACCATGAGTTGGCCCGTGGTGGTATGTAAACACCAGCAAAAACCCAGCAGTGAATTCCCTTGGTAGGTAATCGGGACAGCATTTAAGCAACAAAAACTCCACGTCTGGGGAATAGTGCTTGTTCACAGTCCGCATTTCTCCACACCACGAGTTGCTCACGAACACACACAGACACACACACACCTCCCCTTTTAGCCTTGCCGGAGGCTGTGGTCCGGTCCCCTCAATCTGCCAGCTCATTGGTGGATTCCGGGATTTTGTCCTAGAGCCAGGTCTCATTGAAGATCAATGCGCGGGACTCCTTGATATACGTTGGGTTGTGATTCTGCTCCTCATCTCGTCCAGTTTGTTCTCCAGGGACCACACCTTAGCTAGCACAAGTATAGGTTGCGGTGGCTTTTAGCCTAGCATGTACCCTACCCGTACTGCATTGCCGTCTCCAAGGTGCTGTCCTGGGGTTGGCTTGCTTACATGAGCTCGGTGCGTTGGGCCCATCTTGGGGGTGTTGGTGGTGGTCGCCAGAGTATACAATGATCTGTAGCCACGGTGGTATGAAACTTGTAAATTCCAGCTTTGTGTGATGATTGGTGATATCCACATGTGTCTGGTTGCTGTAGATTAGTGCGGGCATTCACACACTGTAGTAAAAGTTGGCCTTAAAGAAAAAAAAAAAAAAAAAAAAAAAAATTGAAAAAAGATGGCATGCAACTGTGGAGCGAGCAAACTCATCTGCCTCGGAGGTCGCCATGTCTTCACTCGAAGATGTTTCACTGTCCAAATATATTTCTGGGCTCAACTGTACCTTCTCTCCTGCACTCAGGATGGATGGGGTGCAGGAAACTCTCCCAGCCGTCACTGGGCAAGAGGCGGGGCTCATCCTGGAGCGACAACTTTTCATTCTCTCATTCACACGCCTTGGCAATCCAGGATCTCCAACCCAATGTGTATGATCACTTTGAGGGAGGAAAGCGGTGAACCCCAGGAGGGAAACAAACCAGGAGAACATACAAGCCCCATACAGGCCTCCCATCAGGATTGAACCAGGGACCTTCTTGCTGTGAGTCCCAATTATGAGACAATCATTAAAAAAAAAAGGAGAAATATGTGGGGCCATTTTACCACATCAGCTGTTTTTTATTTAACAACATCAGAGTTGAAAAGCAGATTGATGGGATCTACTGATGCGAATCCTCTGGTTCCACCGCGTCTCTTAACTCCGGGACGGTTTTAATTCAGAACCTCATTTTTCAATGAAGACAAAAGTAGAATTCTAGACGTGTGCATCTGTGATGTTATGCACTTTAGTGGGACCACTTTGACATTTCATCCAGATTTATGGCTTTGACTGTAACAGATAGGCTAAAATGTCATACGGGCTGTAATCTGGGGTTCAAACATGCTGGAATATTTTTTTTTTTTCTTTTTAACAGTATATATCTTATCTGACTTACACATCCAAAGCATGAATAGAAATGAGATGGGAAAAATATCCCATATGAAGAGATGACTTAAAAGAAATGTTCCATGTCTGATTCTTATCTTGATTTTTTTTTTTGTACTCTCTCTCCAGGCTCACTCAGACTCTGTGCTTCTTTTTTTTCTCCATTTATAAAGCTTTCAGAAGTATCCTTATTAAACACATCAAACACTCTATGATCCATTCAAGCTCCGACCAGTGAAGCTCTTGTTCTTCCAGGTCAACATGTCAAACTGTATGCACTTATCAACACAATATTTGCTCTCAGCCATGTGAAAAAAAAAAAAAAAAAAAAAAAAAAACAGTTGCAGTCTAGGGATGCCAAAAATGCTAAATAATTACAGCATTTAGAAATGGCGCTCGTGTGTGTGTCTAAAGGGAATGGGATCATTGCTTCTTGTATAGCATTCGGTCATTTATTCATCACCCTTGGTTTTATTTATCAATGCGGCAGATCATAACAGAATTAGTAACTGCCAGGGCTGTGATGTATTGGGAATATATTTTGCAGACACTTTGCAAAGACGAAAAAAAAAAACGAAAAAAAAAAAAAAACAACAAAAAAAAGCGCAAATTTAGATCAATGGATGAGGGAGCACTGAAAGTTTGAGAGTCAGATGAATTGGATTCGTAATGGCTTTGAAAACTTGTGCTCGGACGCATTTATCAGACCAGAGTTGTTTCTGAGGTCTGACTAAGGGTTAGATGCTCCCTCCCCCCACCTCTCCAAACCTCTCAAACACACACACACACACACACACACACAAACAAGCACACTTTACTTTGTTCTGGAGTTGTATGACTTCCAAACATATAGATTCCAGCCCACCACAATCAGTCTGGCACCACCCAGCATTAAGGCCATATGTTGTTGTTTTTTTTTTTTTATTTATATTTTAATCTATTTTTATTAACTTTTAAAGGATATTTTCAGTTATTTTAATTGGAAACAGTTAGTCACACGTAAGTTTGAAAATTTTAAATGTTTTCATCCGTAGTACCTTTCCAATGTTAATGGTCAGATACTGGTGATCTCCAATGAACCTATTGTATGTTTTGGACTGTTGGAGGAAACTGGAGAAGTACAGCTGAGAGGGCTTTGACATCATCAAGTAACCAGTAACCAAACTAACTATTGATTTGTGATTGTGCCGTTTCGTAGCCTTGTAAGGGCACCTGTGTACGACACATGTCAGGTGACCGGATCTTGTTGTCACATCCCATCTGGGATCATAATAACAAATGGAATCGGATGTTCTCAGATCAGTTAATACTGTTAATAATTGAAATCAGGAGATAAGACAAACATTGATCTGCTTTCTGTCAATGTGCACACGTGCGTTAAATGACATTTGGTCTCGATAAAACTTGATTAAAAAATAAAGATTCCTCAGAGAAAAGATGCATATTTTATTGGAGACACAACTTTTTTTTTTTTCCCTTAAGTCTTTCTCTGTATTGTATTCAGGCTTCAGTAGTCCAACTCTTCTGATTTTTCATCCTTGAAATCAAGTGTGAAGTAAGTGGGGATTTTATATATATATATATATATTAATATAAAATAAATTAGAACTGGGCAGCATTGCTAATTTGTAACATTGGGGATTCCTCGGCAGGCATAAAAAAGTAAACATAATGGCAAGATAAGCTGATGGATCTCACTTATTAAATCTTCCTGTTGAGTTTTTTTTTTTTTAATTTCATTTTATTTATTTATTTGTTTATTTATTTTTCATAGACTGGCGCGAAGCAGCCAATAGTAATTAAATATCCTGGCTAATCCTGCCAAACCTACTGTGATACCATTTTTGAGTTTTCAGGGTTTTTTTTTTTTGGTCTTTCAATTAGTTGTTTTTTGGAGTGTGATGATAGATTATCAGTTTTTGATTGATTTTGCTAAACAAGCACACACCAGTATCAGGGTGAGTGAGATGGCGGGGGAGGAAAGGGGGTCTTTCTTCAAACCGTTATGCAAATTAGCCCTCTTGGATTTGCTGAAGAAACCCAGGCAGCCTTCTTATGACCGGCCAATGACAGAAATGTGACATGATCCTTACTTTCATATCCAGTGGTTCTTTAGAGAAACACTTGAGGTCCTTTAATTTTTCTTCCAATAATTGTAAAATCTCATATAATCTCATTGATGAATATATATATATATATATATATTCATATATATTTTTTCAGATCATGAATCATATGAATGTGGTAAATATTAGGTTAGGTTAGGTCATGTAAGGTTGGGTTAGGTGAGTTACGTTAGGCCTTGGATACATTAGGATGAGTAAGACCAGGTTATTGCTAGAGTAATTTACCTTATGTAGCAAGACTGTCTATGTTATATTATTATGTGTGAGAACCATATTTTGTTTTGCTTCTCAAATGGATTATAGAAAGGCAAATTGATGTACCGCTTTATCATAATCTAAATTTTGCTGAAAAAAAAAAAAAATCCTCAATACTTGTGTTTAGTTTAATTTAATTTAATTAAATATTAATTCATTTAGCTTTTTTGTCCTTGCGTTTTGTTTAATCGTACGTCTATTAGTTTATTTATGTATTCATTTATTTTGTGTTTGCACTGGTGCGTGACTTTCCTCACACACTATCATTGAATCGGCCTGAATTGGTGGGTAGGGTACATTGCAATTTAGGTGTTCCTGTTTGGATGTTCAGCAGTTTTGCTTTCTTTTGGGTAGGAACTGCTTGATTTAATTGTCTTTCTTACTTAATGTCACTTGGCTCTTAGTCCACAGCAGCAGCTCAGAATGCTGTGGTTTGTTCTTGCAATTTCCACAGCCATGGTCAATCTACTGGAAGTTTGTCAACATGATCCAGCCCCGTGGCTTCAGCACATCGTGGCGAAGTTCAAACTCCGGTCCACTCATAGTGGATAACACTAAAATAGTTGCAGTGCTAGATTCCTCCACCATCTGCTGTGTGACGGAATTTTCAAGGGACCCAACCAACCACTGACCAGTACAATACCCTCAAAACGCAGTTACTTGGACTGTCCAACTTTTCCTGCGGCAACTCGAACCACTTCTGTGCACTGCCCTCATACAGTTAGGCCCAGAAATATTTGAACAGTGACACAATCTTAATGATTTGGGCTCTTCATGCAACCACATTGGATTTGAAATGATACAACTACAATGGAATTGAAGAGCAGTTTTAATTCAAGAGGTTGAGCAAAAATATGATTAAAGTCTGTAGGAATTGTAGTTATTTTTATTCGAACACAAATACCATAGGCTCAAAAGTAATTGGACAAATAAACATAACCCTGAGTGTTACTTTTCAATATTTTGTTGAGAATCCTTTGCATGCAATAAATGCCTGATGTCTGAAACCCATGGACGTCACCAAATGCTGGGTCTCCTCCTTTGTGATGTTATGCCAGGCCTTTACTGCAGCTGCCTTCAGTTGTTGCTTGTTTGTGGGTCTTTCTGCCTTAAAGTTTATCTTAAATGAATATTCAACTGGGTTGATTGACTCGGCCATTGCAGAATATTCCACTTTTTGGTTTAAAAAAAACTCCTGGGTTGCTTTTGCAGTCTGTTTTGGATCATTGTCCATCTGTACTGTAAGGCGCCGTCCAATCGACTCTCTGATGGATTTCTTCAGCCTTCTGAGTCAATTGTCCAATTAATTTCGGTCCCTTTAAAAAAAAGTGTCTACATTTTGAAGAGATGTAACTCCTAAACCTTTGTTCATCAAGTCTTTCTCTGTATAGCTTTCTCAATTCAGTTTCTGGCTTCAGCAACCCAGCTCTTCTGATTCTTTATCTTCAAAATCAAGTGTGAAGCAAGTACGGATATGGATATCACTTGTGGATCTTTAAAAACTATATGAAATAAAAAACAAACCAGAACCGGGCATTATTGCTAATTTTTAACTTTGGGATTCTTCAGCAGGTTTGAAAACAAACAGAATGGCAAAATAAGCTGATGGACCTGTCTTAGTGCCTTGCGCTTAGTGACCTGGCTTAAGTGAACTTGACGCCAGTCTGCTTAGCCTTTTTGTGGATTTCTTTCAGTGGGAGGAAAAAAAGTCATTTTCTATTAAACTTAAAGCTGGCACCATTCAGCTTTAGAGTAGCTATTTAGAATTGGGCTTACCTTCTTTGTTACAGACACTTTCTGATCAGTTTACAGATGGATGCAGCTGTACGGTCAGGGGAAATAATGTCCCAGCTTTACACTCTTCTTTCACTCAGATGGCTGAAGGTAGTCTTTCGACAGTGCAACAGAGTGAAAGCTCAGTTTGTGTGAGTGAGACATCAGTGTAGTCGAAGCAGCAACTCTCCCTGTCGCAGCTGTTTGACGCGGGACTAGGGTAAATTTTCCTTTGTTTCGCCTCAGCTTTTCTAATAGACTCTGAAGTCACACGCTCCATCGACTCCACTTCCTTGTCCATTTCACCTGCCACGCTATTCTTACTCCTCTGTTTACCAGCCTCACTGATATATTGGATCCCGGTCACCTGTCTTTCACTGTCCCCCCGCTACTCACCCGAGCCCAAACAGTCTCACCTGTTGCATCAATAAGTCCATCCCCACATGCTTCACTCAACTGTACTGTACGACCTCAGCTTACAAATGTAATTTGTTCTTTGACCCTGCTCCTGAACTGAATCAATTTTATATATTGAAATCAATATAAATGTCATTGATCCATTTTCAAGCCCCAAAAACAAACTGTACTCTTTTGAAACATTTTTTATGGGTTTATTTGTGCCAAAAACACAGAAATCAATATAAGATAACCTAATTATTACCGTGTTTCTGGTGTTCTTTTCTCTTCTTGCCATCACTTGTACTCTGCATTTCCTTCAGTAAATCAGCATGCAAAAGTAACTTTCTTATATGAGCCCCTCACTAACACTAACACTGTCTCCAGCAAGCTGTCTTTCATTAATCTGAACCAACAATAACCTTTCTACTTCCTCCAAGACTTGAGACCTTTGCTTCGTTAACGTAGTCACCCCTGTAGCCACATTGGTCGTTTTCCATGCACCTTTGTTCATCAGGATTGTACAAATGGTTTACTTGGCCATGTCAAAGCTCTTGCTTAGATCTGTAACACAACCAAGTTTAGCTATTATATTCTTCTTCAGATCGACTGTTACTCGAAACTTCTTCTAACCACCACTAGCACTTACCTTTTTTGGGGCCATAAGGAGGACTAACTTACTGAACAATAACATTATCACAGAAAAACACAATGATGAATTATGTGAACAACCTGGAGTACCATGCACGGCTGCAGCTACACTACTACTCCACACAGCGGAAAGCCTGTGAGTTTATTTGTTTGTACACAGAGCGCTCTTCACAGCTCGATTCGAACTTTAATCTAAAACTCAAACTCTTTTTTTGTGATTAGGGGCGTACTTAAGCCGAGGTTCTACTGTACTTGGTTCTGGTCATGGTTTGTATTATTGGGAGAGTGGAGACTACCAACTCAGTCAGCAGGATGAGAGTTTCCTTCATAGTCAATACTTTTGGACATTCATAGTTGCAAAAATATACTCTTACATTAGGGTCACTTTGATCAATACCTTTCACATTCATGGACGATTTTTCTGTAAAGTGATATAAGGAACACACAATGCTTCCCTACACCTGTACTTGTTCTTCAATTCCTTACTGGTGTTAACATTGGGAACTTTTTCCACCACAGGATTAGGGATATCCCACATTTGCTGCTATCCAGACTCCCCCCAGACAGTTAAGCCTGCTACAAATGCTCCTCTATAAAGCTCTGTATTTTCAGGTTGTAAAACTTCTTGTCATTCTTAGAACTTTTTCAGGGACTAGTTAGTTTTGGTGCATTCGGACTGCATATGATTCAAAGACCTCAACTCCTACAGCCATTTTAGCTCCCACTTGGAGGCAGGGCTATTTGACAGTTCCATCGGAACTGTTACAAAGAACCAATTGCCTGGAGGAGTCAGATAAGACTATTACCGGCCTAAGTTCAGATGTGGCGATGTGCCCTGGGAACTTCAGCTGAATCCAAAGGTCAACTTATGTGCCAAGCCAGCTGGGATCCTCTGCTGTTTTTGAGGTCTCTCCCCTGCCCTGACAAAGGTGAGGCTATCCCTTTCTGGGAGCTGGTATTTGCTCTGCTGTATGCCAGTGCAGAGGGTTAATTCAACACCTGGTTGTGGCACGACTTTTACCTCCCATCTCCCAGTGCTTTGGGGCAACAGCATGAAATGTGTTCTGTTGAACCTCTTTCCATGACATGGAGTGCTTGATGGACTTTCCAGACCCCATTTGTACAGACTAGCTTGGCTAGGGAGAGATTCGTACACAGACTGGATCAGGAATTTGAGTCTTGATGGTTCTGATTTCCGGATGATCTTCCAAACTGCATCAAGGTCCCAGCCGGTCCATGGTCACTATTTTGCTTTGCAATCATCACCCCAGTTGACCGACTGGTACCTAAAAGCTCTTTGAGCTGGATGTATCTTTTGAAATTGGTTCATGTTAGCTCAGAGAACCCTCATATGGGCCAACATGCTGACCTCCTGTGTAACACCTGGCCAGCAGAACAAAAAAAATAAATAAAGCAAGCCCTCAAAACACACAACTAAACTTGTCACAAATTTATATCATTTCTGACAATGAAAAATGACGAATACAACCAAGGTTGCTTTCTCTTGTTCCTCCACATACTCTTCCATTCCCCTGTCCCCTTGACCCGGAGGAACCTTTACACATAAGAAAAAATTACAGCAAAACACTGCACAAACTCAGATATAACGGCTAAAGCAGGCATGGCTGAACAATGCTTTATTGAAATGATAAAATCACAACATTTGAAAACATCCGTCGGTTTCTAAATGAAAGTTTCAATTCATATCCCACAACTAAGACAGTTTCTTCCTGAAAAGGATTGAGACCTTCACTCACGATATGACGAGAATGCTCAATGTCTCTTTTTATTTGTTTTTTTTTTTGGTGGCTCCACATCTAGGAATGGTTTGTCAACTTTAAAACCAAGGCTAACTATTTTGCATCAAAGTGTCCATCACTATGAGCTTCACTCCTCTGTACTGCCTCACCTACAGCAGAGCCTCAGCTTACAATTCTCTGACTCCTTTTGTAAAACGAAATGTCCGTGAACTAAATCGATTTTTACCAAGAGTACCAACATACTGTACTCTTGAAACCTTTTAATGGGTTTATTTGTGGCAAAAATACAGAAACTAATTAAAGCTAACTTTAATTATTACAGTTTTTCTGGTTTTCCTCCTCCTCTTGCTTGCACTTGTATTCAATGTTTCCTTTACGAGGCTCCCTGCACATGAGACCCTGGCTAACGCTATCTCCTGCACGCTGCCGTTAGTTAATGCAAACTAACAATAACCTTTTTACTTCTTCTAAGACCTGAGACCTTTATTTTGTTAATGTAGTTGCCCCTTTAACCACATCAGCCGTCTTTAGCACATCTTTGTTCTTGAGGATAGTACAAATGGTTGAGCCATGTCATAGCACTTGGTGAGATATGTGACACGAACACCATTCTCACATTTAGCTATTATTTTCTTCTTTTTAACACTTCTGTAATTAATCTTGTATTAACAACACGAAGGCTGTTAACTTTTGTTAACCCTACATCTCTATATGAGGTGTAGATGGTCGTATGTCTCTATATGTGGTGGTGGGATGGACCCCAGTCCAGGGCGAACCTCGGCCCTCACCAGTGACAGAAGGGACTACTGCACCTCCCACTCTAGTGCTCCCACTCTGAGATGTATTTTATCGATCCCGGGATTGAGAAATCATTGGGTAGCAGCACCATAACATGCAAAGAATAGTCTGTGACAAGCTAGAAGTAAAATAAAAGTAGAATTTGAAAGTTTATTATCAAAAAATATTTATACATTTTTACCTCAACAAGAGCAGGATATGCGGTAGATATAATGAATGAATTATTGAAAAATAGGTCCTCGTTTTAGGTTGGCCACACTGGGGCAGATCAACCTCCCTTCGTGATCTTTCAGTAGTGACTTCTTCAGCTTTACTGGGAATTGCTGTTTTTTCTTGAGTTCTTGAGCGATTTAAACAGCTCCTCCTGCCTGGCAGCCATACCTTGAATTGCCTCCTGCAATGTTTCTAGTATTGGGGCGGGGTGTGGGGGTTACTTCCCACTGTTGCTGTGTTGGCGGTACCCCGTATTTGATTACGGTGGAGGTCAACTGAGGAACCCTCCCCCTCCTCAGACCAGGAGATAGCTGCTTGCACGAGGGCAATGAAAGTTAGATCATTTTCTTCTTGGCTTGTCTTTTCATTTCCTGATGCAGGAAATCTTCTTTAAGACCCAAAACAAACTGTTCCTTCAGCATAGCTTCCGCATCAGGGACACAAGTCCTGTCTCGACGTTTCACCCTGTTGAGCTTTTCTTGGAGGTCATAAGCATAACAATGAATGGTCTCTCTAGGAACTTGCTTTCCATCATAAAATTCCCTCAACCTCGTCCCAATGGGGGTCTTATCTCCATATGTTTCTTCCAGCACATCATATATCTCCCTAACATTTACTAATTTGCCATCCAGCATGAATGTGATAGTGGACTTTGCTTTACCTTCAAGGTGCTGTTTAAGCAGCTCCACTTGGTCTTCTTCAGGGATCTTGGCTACTTTGAAATAGGATTGCATGGATATTACGCATCCTTTTTCCTGAAGCCCCTCTGTGAGCTGCCACCTTACTGTGGTAAAGGGTTATGTGTGTCCCAGTGATCCTGGGAGCTATGTTGTCAGGGGCTTTATGCCCCTGGGAGGGTCACCCTGGGCAAACAGGTCCCAGGTGAGGGACCAGAAAAAGTTTGGCTCAGAAGACCCTCTTGAAGAAGACAATCATTGGGCCGAGTCTTCCCTTCTCTGGGGAGAGGGTGAGTGCCCGTGGGGCTCAGTCGGGAACAGCCTGAAAGAGCAACATGGACCCCTCTTGCCCTGGGCTCACCACCTACTGGAAGGGCCGAGGGAGTTGGGTGGAGTGTGACCGGAGGGCCTTGGCGGTCCGATCCTCAGCTGCAGAAGCTGTCTCTTGGAACATGGAACGTTACCTCTGTGGCGGAGAAGGAGCCCGCGCTGGTGTGTGAGGCTGAGAGATTCTGACTAGATATAGTTGGACTCACCTCAACACACAGCGTGGGGTCTCCTTTTTCATTCTGCCATTGCCCGTGGGTGAGAGGCGCCGTGCAGGTGTGGGAATATTGATTGCCCACTATCTCAATGCCTGCACGTTGGGATTCAACCTGGTGAATGAGAGTGTCCTGATTGCTGTTTGTGACTATGCACCCAACAACGGTTCCGTTTACCCACCCTTCTTGGGGTCCCTAGAGGTGCTGCTAGAGAACGCTCCTACCGGGTACTCCCTCGTTCTACTAGGAGACTTCGACAATCATGTGAGCAACGACAAAAGTAGTTTTGGCCCTTCCAAGTTCAGCTTGGAAGAGCATGATTAGACGGAATGGCCCCCCTGGTCTGAACCCAAGCGATGTTTTGTTATTGGACTTCTGTGCTCATCATGGATTGTCCATTACAAACACCATGTTTAGGCATAAAGGTGTCCATAATTGCACTTAGCACACACACACCTAAGGCCACTGTTATTTGATCGACCTTGTGGTTGTACCACCGGAAACATGTCATGGACACTCGGGTGAAGAGAGGCGCAGAGCTGTTAACTGATCACCACCTAGTGATGACCTGGCTCTGATAGTTGGGGATGATGGCGGTCAGACCATGCAGACCCAAACATAATGTGAGGGTCTGCTGGGAATGTCTAGCAGACTCCCCTGTAACAAGGTGTTTCAACTCCCACCTCCAGGAGAACTACAACCACGTCCCGAGGGAGGCGGGGAACATTGAGTCAGAACGGGCTGTGTTCTGTGCTTCCATTGGCAGATCAAAGCTGTCGCCGTAAGGCAATCGGCGACTGTTGGCAGCAAGCCTCAAACCCCCCGATGGACTCCAGCAGTGAAGTGTGCTGTCATATTGAAGGAGTCCCATCAGGCCTTTCTGGCCTGTGGGGCTCCAGAGGCAGCTGACAGGTACTGGCAGGCCGTGCGCCATGTGGCTTTGGTAGTTGCTGTGGCAAGAAGTTTGGCATAGAATGAGTTTGGGGAGACCATGGAGAACGACTTTAAGTGGGCACGAGGAGATTCTGGTCCGTCAATGCCATCAACATTGTGTACAGTAGGAGCGGTTGAAGTCATTGTAGATTGGTGGCAGGAATACTTCCGGGAACTCCTCAATCCCGTTGAAATGCCTTCCAATGAAGAAGCAGAGCCGGGGGACTCTGGAGTGCACACACCTATTTCTGGGGTTGAAGGTGTTCAAGCAATCAAAAAGCTCTTTAGTAGCGGGGCCCCGGGGGTAGCCTCAAGGCTATGGATGCCGTAAGGCTGTCATGGCTGACACACCACTGCCGCATTGTGTGGACGTCGGGAACAGTGTCGCTGGATTGGCAGACTGGGGTGGTGATCCCCCTTTTTAAAAAGGGGGATTGGAGTGTGTGCTCCAACCATAGGGTGATTACACTCCTCAGCCTCCCTGGTAAGGTGTATTCAGCAGAGCTGGAAAAGAGGGTTCGCCAGGTCATTGAACCTTGGATCCAGGAGGAGCAGTGTGGTTTTCGTCCCGGCCGTGGAACAATGAACCAGCTCTATACCCTCGGCAGGGGCATGAGGGGCATGGGAGTTTGCCCAATCAGTCTATATGTGTTTTGTGGATCCTGAGAAGGCATTCGACTGTCCTGCCGGCAGTCCTGTGGGGGAGCTCCAGGTTTATGGGGTACCAAACCTCTTGTACGGGATGTTTGGTCCCTGTATGATTGGTGTCAGAGCTTGGTCTGCATCGCTGGTTGTAAGTCGGACCCGTTTCCGGTGAGAGTTGGTCGCCGCCAGAGCCGCCCTTTGTAATCGATTCTGTTCATAACTTTCATTGACAGAATTTCTGGGTGCAGCCAAGGCGTCAAGGGGATCCAGTATGGTGGCCGTAGGATCGAGTCTCTGCTTTTGGCAGATGATGTGGTTCTGTTGGCCATGATCTCACTCTCACAGCTTAGTGCTCAACTGAAAATGTCTGGAATGCTGACTCAGTCGGGGAAGAGGTCCTGCTCCAAGTGTTGGCAAATGGGGGAAGGATGGAGCGGAAGATCAACAGGCAGAATGGTGCGTAGAGAGGAGTCAGATGAAGTGGCTCAGGCATCTTGTCAGGATGCCTCCTGGAGGAGGCGTGTCCCAGCAGGACGTGCCTTTTTAGGGCAGGTATTCCAGGCCTGTCCTTCTGGGAGGAGACCACGTGGAAGACCCAGGAGAGACTATTTTTCCAGGCTGTCTTAGGGACCTGCAGGGTTCCCGCAGAGGAGCTGGACCATGTGGTTGGGGAGAGGGAGGTCTGGGTCTCACTCCTCCGACTGCTGCCCCCGTGACTCGACTCCAGATAAGCCGGGGAAGATGCATGAATGGACGGAAGGTCCTCATTTTTAAATTTTAAAGGTAGTGCCCATGACATACTTTACACTTCCCTTGAATGAAAACACACATGCAGGTCTGCGATAAGGAATGCAACTTGTATTCATTATACTCACCTTTTTATTTATTTATTCATTTTTTTATTTGCAAGATATGTCTGAGTCGTGTCAACAGATTCAGTCAAGTTTTTTGACAGTTTGTTTCTTTGTTTTCTTGTGAGGAGTGCAGTTGAAGTGATAAATTAATTGAAATGAAATACAATAGTAATAAATAATATATATAATATATTTTTTATTTTTTTCATGTTAATAATCACCAAAAGTGAATTCATACAGAGCTGACAATGTCTAAAGTTGAAGCCAGGGTGACTTCTTTCCCAACAGAGAATGACAAGTGAGTGCGAAAAGGGGAAAAAAAGAAGGGGAACTGAAAGCAGAGTGCTCAGCTGCACCGAGCAGAAGAGACAGTGACACATAATACCAGCTGAATTAGCAGGAACACCACACACACACACACACACACACACACACACACACACACACACACACACACACACACACGCACATAACATGGAGACTGTCAGCCTGGGAAACGGCAAGCTTAGGAACCCTTGTCGCGAGGGGAAAGTCATCAGGGCGAATGCACGCTGTGAAGCAGAAAAAGCGACATGGCGGTGAAGATGCACGTTTGACACCCAGCCAAACACACTTTGTGTTGTTAAGTGAAAAAAAAAAAAAAAAGTGTGTGTGTATATATCCTTTGCTGATGCCATTAAGCCCAAACCCTATGCATGCAGACTAATTAGCTGCGCGTGTGTGTGTGTGTGTGTGTGTGTGTGTGTGTGTGTGTGTGTGTGTGTCAGCGAGCGTGCATCTTGGGAGCACCAGTCTGCCGCCAGGTTGACTGGAGCGTGTTGCAGTGATTTGTAACTCTTAAGTCGTGTCGGCTGCTTCGCCACTTTCAATTTACGGGCTCCTCTTAATGAGCAAAACCTCGGGACCCCCCACCCCTACACACACACCCTGACCTCATGTACACACACACACACATGATTTTCTAATCTTTGCTCCACCATGCCAACCAAAAGGCCTTGTGCCTTCACACTGTGTCTGACAAGCCTTTTTACCCCCCAAGGGTATAGAGAGCGAAGGAACTCTGGGAAGGATCTGACTACAGTTTTGTCAGTGGCAGGCATACACTCCACATAGGGAAAGGAAAAAAAAAATCATCTCCCCTGCCCTTTTTTCCTCCTCCGATCTACCTACATCATTCAGCCTTCAGGGAATAGACAAACATTATTCCTGTGATTTCCGACTGCGGATTCTTCCCAATTAACAGTATGGAGGATGGCGGCGGCGCGCTGCGACACAGATGAAATCTAGCGGGTAATGAGAGCGAGACGGGTGACACTCGGCCGCCGCCGCTTCCTGGAATCCACTGCGTTCTATTTATTCTTCCCTTTTTTTATTTTCGAATGCATAAACAGAGCTTTGTGCGCGGTCGTTTCACGTCGGGCAGCTGCAGAATGTTGGAAAAATGCAGTTCAAAGGTCACTATTAGCCTTGGGACCCTCTGCACTAATTTTTAATCGCTGTGGAGATCTTGAGTATTTTTTATTTTTTTTGCCTTTAACCCATAAGTTCTTTCCCTGATCACACTTTTCAATTGTAGTTTCATTATTTTATTTTTTCTTCCTCATTGTGATGATAATTTCCTTAAATATGAAAATATGAAGCACATCAAAGCAAGATAAGAAACGTCTTACTTTGATATGTTCGAAATATATAATTTTTGCTACATTTTTTGTCCCCCATTGCATCAGTCAATCATATATATCAAACACCAATTCAAACAAAAAAAGAAATAAATTGTATGTGTTTTTGGTCCAATTCAATAAAAATAATACATGAACATTAATGGCACTTTTGAGAAAGTACTATAATTAAAGGGCAATGACTTGTTGAGTTTGCAAGCTGTGAATATAAATAGATACATACACAGATAAAATAAGATCAAATAGAAAAATGTAACCCTAAAATTGATTGAAAAAAATAATAATGAAAGGATTAATTAATTCATGTGTGTTTTGGCCCAATAAAAATAATAAAAAAAAAAACAAATCAATAGACTTTGTTGTCCCATTTGAGAAAATTAACATCCTTCTTGGCAGTGTTTATGTCATTGTGGCTGAGCTTGGACATCCTGAAAAAGGCAACAAAAAATAATAAAATGTGGTGAAATTACATGGAATACTGGAGGGTGAAGGTCATTAACTCAGCCCATATGTTGCCATCACTTTGTGACATTGCCCTTTTTTTGTTCCTTTTTTTTATTACTCCAAGATCCCTTGTGGTCTGAATTGATGGCTGCAAAGAAAAATGTGTGAGACGAACCCAGATTCTTTGATATAATAAAGCGCTGGCGGACAATGTGATGGCTTTCATTTGCCGCCCCCCTGACCGCAGACGACTCATGTTCCCTCCTTGTAACAACAATGATCCTCTGTGTCGCGGACGAATGTGCCTCCGCTGACCCCATGCCCTTTAATTCAGCCAGGAAGTGCATGCCAGTTAAACCCCACCACACAGGAAGCCACTCGATCCCCTTCTTTATTATCTATTTTATTTCATTTCCTGTCATTATTCTTCTCCATATAAATCCCCAGGACGTGGTCCTGTGTGGCTGTTTCCAATATAAATGAATGTTGTTGTTTTGTTTTTTTATACACCCTGGACTCACCGATCCCTGGGGGTTGATGGATTATTTGGAATGATCGCTGTGAATGATAGCTTTTTTCACCCCCTTCTCTTAAAATCTGGGGTTGATTTAGAACTTTTCTCTTAGAATAGCTACAGACCATTTATGCTGATTTTTTTTTTTTCTGGTTTTAGAGAGAGGAGGATACAGATAATAGGGTTAGATGGAGAAGGTCAATTTGACTGGAGTTTTTCGGTAGGTAACTGCCTGGCCTTGGATGTTAGTCCATATTGAAATGGCTTGTTATGTTCACGGGTCAGTTTCTATGGGGAAACAAGGTTGAATGGGGTTGTCGTGTAAATGCTGGCGTTGTGGGGGGAATAAAGGTACACCTTCTGGAGACTCACCTTTAGAATTAGAGTTAGAATTCAAATAGGTTCTTGTACAGCTAAATGTGGCTTGTTTGAAACAAAAGAAACATGTTCCCTCAGACAGAGGCTCAGGTAGTAGTCTGGTTTTGGTTTTGGATCTTTTGGGAGGGATTATGAGGTGCGTCTGCAAGACCAAGGCCATTTTTTTTCCATTTTGACAAAGATGGCATCTTTGACTCCTCTTTCAAACCATCCATCTCTGGCTCGAATGCAATTATTGCTGTGTCCAAAGGAGTGGCCATTGTCAAAGGTGTAGATGAAACATGAAGTTCTGTCACGAAGGTGGTGGTACTATATATAGAGGTCTTCAAAGAGCTGGCACTTGTCCAGAAGGAGTCGATGGACGGTAGTGCACTGAAGCTTTAGCCACCCATTTGTCCAGAATTATTTTTATTTCACCAATGCGAAAGTCTCCAAAAATAGTGGTCCTTGTCCATACGGAGTAGGTGGACTGCAGTCCTGTCATGAAGCAGAGCAGCCACTTGGCTCAACCGATGTTAGCGCAGAGCTTGTTTCCTCTCTTCACTGTTGACAAGGACTAGTCCCTGTCCAATGGATCCATGTCTTAATAGATTGTAGAGTCTTATCCCCAAGGGGAGGCATTCAAAAACAGTTACAAAATATATTTTTTGAATAAATCGGTATGTTTTTGTTTGTTTGTTTTGGCATGCATTCCAATGACTGCTTTGTTTTTGAGGGAGACTGTTTGTTATCACTGTACACTCCCCGTAGTAAGAGCTATGAGGAGAGTGGCGGGCCACTCCCTGCAATGGCATATCATTACAGGGACATACATATATGGTGAGACATGCAGCCATTCACCCTTTTCATCTGTTTTCAAGAGGACTTTTTGTCTCACTGAAATAAAGGTCTCAGAGGTAGTGGCCGTTGTCCTGAAGGTGAAACTGGACCACGGAGTCCTGTCCTGAAGTGGCGGTGTCCCTGTGTTAGGCCATCCATGTGTCCAGAGGCTATTTTGTCACTCCCATATAGAGGTCATCGTAATCCTCATTAAACTAAACAGCACACACCCCATTCCCAACTTTGTGTCCGGGTGTTCTATCCTCAGGGTGCTCTAGTCTTTGCCTCAGGGTATTGTGTGGTTTCAAGTGTACTGGTATTCTGTGTTCATTAAAACTCCTCCCTTATGGTACAACTATGTCCTCGCATTTGTTTCTTGTCGTCGGATTGTAAAGCTCACAGGCGTAGCACCTCACCAGATGTTATCCTGTGCAACGTAAATGCCCGAGCTGTCCTTTATTCTCTTGGCCTTCATTGTTACTGCGCTTCAATGTGCTCGTATCAATGATACAAATACAAAATTCCCAGAGAAGCGAGTCTGTATCCACAATCATGTGGATACGAATTGCTTGCTGAAATGTCCCAGTGGGATTTGGCGCAGCCCTGAATTGTTATTTCACACTTGTTCGCTTTCAGCCCTCAAACACGCTCGATGCAATTAGTCCTCATTTTTTTGCACGTATGCAAACACTCTAAGCAAACTCGACCTCTGAGGAGAACCAAACTCAGACTCCACTGCCAATTCCCAGCTGGAAGGGTTTGGTGCTTGTTAGCACCAGCTAGCACCCCCATTGTTTCATTTAACTTTGTTTTATTTTCTGGCTAAACAAGACATTTAAACCACTGTACACAGTAACTTTATAAAAAGAGATGCACAGCATATAATAAAATAAATTTGTGTAAGATCACACAATATGTATAGACGCCTGGTCGCCTGGCCCGGTTAAAACAATGAGTGGTAAAAAATAAAAAGCCTAATTAAAAAAGAAATTATAATACAATAAAATATTTACTAGATGATGACCATTAAATGGAGTTTGTTGTCACAAGAATATATATATATATATATATATATGTATAGTCTTGTGATGACAAACTCTATTTAATGGTCATCATTTAGTCTAGAAGTCTGCAGTCTCCTGTCCTCCCTCCAGTATGATAAATGTTTCAAAACAAAACCAGGTCAGCACACATCACTTTTAATTTAAAGAGTTCAACAGTTTGTTTTGTGCAACAAAGAAAAGCGTCAATGCGAAGCTCATTCTTTTTCGATGGTGTCAGGAGAATGTGGACACACACACACACACACACACGCACACACACACACACACACACACACACACACACACACACACACACACACACACACACACACACACACTTACAGACAAATAGGACTACCAGCCAGTTAGCAACATTAGGGCTCCCTACGGTCCCCATGGGCTTGTCCCACCACAGTTGATTTACAAAAAATGAACCCTTGACTTCACATACCCGTTTTTTGATGACTCGAAGCCAAAAATAATTCTCTCTCGCTGTATAGCTGCTCTCCGGGATGCTGGCTTATATAATTGGTGACTGCTGAATTAAGTGGTTGCTGTTACTGGGAGTGTAGGAGAGTTGAAGGCTGCTCATTGGCAAATGAAAAAAATGTGTTTGTTACAAGTTTAGCCAGCAAACAATCGAGTATAAAACAGATGATTTTTGTTTTGTTTTGTTTTTTGTTTTCTTTGGGGATGGATTTTTTTTTTTTTCTAGGAAAAACTGAATCTGATCTCCTCCTTTCTTTCCTTCTTTTTCATGAAGCTCATATAGAAAATGAATCAATAAATAAAAATGAAAAGAAAAACTAAAAATTAACAATAAAAAATGCTACTAGTACTGTGTCTACCACTAATAATATGATCGTTATAATAATAATAACAATATTTCTATTTACTTACTACGATGAGTTATCTTAGTTGTTGTAGTAGTAGTATTATCATCCTGATAAACAAACAAATAAATAGATACATATATGAATACTCATAATTAAGTTGAATACATGAGAAATGTATAAATACATAAACAAACAATGTCATTAATTTAAATAAGGGAAATAAAGAATGAAAAAAAATGCCTGCCACAATTATTTTTTTTTATTTATTTATTTTTTTTTTCATAATGTAGACAGGAGTGGAAACAACATCACAATCATATCCACATAAGTGCACACACACACACTCACACAGTCTCCCCCTGCACACTTATGAACCCTCTTCTACTGTCAGTCCTAACAGGATTTAAAAATGGAATTCCCCTCTGTAATGAAATGCACATAACAGCAGACCCGGTTGCCTCGGGCGGCCTCAAACATGTCAACAAGGATACTTTGGAGTCATTTCTCCCCGTGTAAGTTCGTGTCCATTGTTCCTGCGCTGGCGCCGAATGCACAGGATGAGGAGAAATCCTTGACAACGCGCCGTTGGGGTCGGACTGAATTTCAAATCAGCACTCAAAAATGTTAAAGGAGAAATTTGTTTCTTTTCAAGAAACTTCAGAAATGTCACCAACAATATTAAACTACTGGTGAAGTTAATTGTTGTTATCTATTTATTTTTATTTGGGTATTTCATTAATTATTATTGTTATTAATTATTATTTACCTTACCAATCCTGTTGCCAAAATGGGATTTGACAGTGAGGCGATTTACCCAATTTTTTTTTCCAATTAACCTGCATGTTTTTGGACGGTGGGAGGAAACTGGAACCCGGAGGACACCCACGCAGACAAATGCAAGCTCCACCCAGAATAGTATTTATTTATTTATTCATTTATTTATTTCTATTCATTCATTTTATTATTTTTGGCATTCATTCCAATGACTGCTTTGTGTTGGAAGGCTGTTAGTTAACATTCCGCACTCAGCGTAGTAAGGGCTACAAGGAAAAATGAGGCACTTCTTGCAACGTCAGTCCGTCACATGGACAAATATAGTGAAACACATGCTATCAATTAACACGCTATCTAGAGACACACTGTATTACCATTCGCTCCCTCATGCGTTGTTATATAGAGACATAAACCCATTCAAATCCTAATTCACATGTCAGACATGTGACATTCACTCTGTCATTCACACATGATAAAGAACCTGATCATCATTTGCATGCGAGAAGTACAACTATTCACATGTCATATAGATGTAAAAAGAAATCATTCTCCCATTCACATGCCTTATAGGGACATACAGTCATATCAACCCTTGTTTAAAAAGAGATATGCAACCATTTATCTTTTCATTCACATGCCATATAATGGCGTAAAACCATTCACTCTCATTCACAGTACAACTTTTCAACCACCCTCATCCACACAGCATGGAGAAATATGTAATCATTCATTGCTTTCATTCACGCACCATAGAAACCCATGTAGCCATTCACCCTCTCATTCAGACCCCTTATAGAGACATAAATTATTCACCCACGTTCACGTGTCATATTGACATAAAAACATTCATTCTCTCATTCAGGGGTGGGGCCAAACAGTTTGCCAAAAAAGTTTGACTTTTAAAATTTGACAGACAGGCCATGTCAGCACAAGACTCGATAAATACAAAAAAAAAAAAAAAAAAAAAACACACATTTGTTAACAGAACATATTAGACTTGTCTGACATCTGTTTGAACATTGTCTGACGTTTGCTTGCATTTCATGCACAAACTGGTTTTTCGCTTGTAGCGTCACATCCAGCTCATTCATGTGTGTCAGTATGTCCACAGTAAAGGCTAAATTAAAGTAAAGCCAATCTGTGTCATTCAGCTCAGGAAAATTCTCAAGCAGCTCCAAAGTGACATATTTCCCACATTCATTGATCCAATCATTCACATCAAGTATGAATTCTTTACCAATCTTCGGCGGGCTGGATTAAAAAGACCAACGGGCCGGATGTGGCTCGCGGGCCGTAGTTTGCCCACCCCTGTTATAGAGGGATGGAAAACCAATCACCCTCTCATTCCATAAAGAGACATGCAACCATTCATCCCCTCATTCACACCCCTTATGGAGACATGCAACCATCCCCTTCATCATTGACACTTCTGGGTAATCTAGGCTCCTAATACCTCCTGCATGTTCTTGGACTGTGTGAGCGTGGTGGGGAAACCCGCGCAGACATGGGGAGAACATGGAGACTCCATGCAGAAAGGCCCCCTGTTGAAACGTTCAGAAAACTGCAACAAAAAACGTTCTTGCTTTGAGACGAAAGCACAAACCACCGTGCCATCTCGCTGTTTGGATTCCACCACCATCACTGTTCTGATTTTTCCCTGCTGAGATTAAGGCAGAAAGATGGAGAAAATGCACTTTAGTTATCAAAGACTTTGTGTAATTCTTCCCGGCAGTTCCACTACAGGCTTCCAGGGACGTTCCCCAAAAAATCTGGAAATTTAATTTGGCACTACCCGCCAGTCCCGACCACGAGGTCCCCGTCGATCTGGGGGCTAAACCTGCTTAGAAGCGCCATAGTATCACTGTCTGTTCTCAAAAGTGAGCATTTTGGCTGCTGGCGGCTTGTTTTTGCCGACCGGGGAGTGAAGTCCCCCCCCCAAAAAACAAAAAAAAAACGTACACACACCCACACACACACGCATCCTCCCTCATCACCACAAGTCTATATGCACCACTGCTATATCAGAGCCTGGTTAGTGTATGTGGGCAGCAGCTTCAGTGCAGAATTTAAATGGTTTTTAAGTTGATTTTTTAATCAGTTCTGAGCCAATTTAAAAAGACAAAATATAGAATAATAATGGTGTGATAAAAACAACTCAAATGATGAAAATATTAATGGTATTGGTGGTAGCAAATAATTATTATTCATATTATCATTATCAACTTCTTCTGTTTCTTGTCCTTTCTGCTTTTCCCTTCAGGAGTTACCATAGCGAATCAACCTTCTCCATCTAAACATATTCTCTATATTCATATAAACATATTCTTTCCTCCTCACTCAACTAGATACCTTTATATCCTCTCTCGCGACATCCATAAATCTTCTCTTTGGTCTTCCTTGAGACCCCCCAACTGGCACCTCCAACTCCTGCATCCATCGACCAGTATATTGACTATCCCTGCTCTGTACATGACCAAACTATCTCAGTCTGGCTTCTCTGACCTTCTCTCCAAAACATCGAACATGTGCTGTTCCTCTGATAGACTCATTCATGATCCTATCCATCCTGGTCACTCCAAAAAAAAGAGACCCTCAATATCATCATCTCTAGGACTTCTAGCTCTGGCTCCTGTCTTTTTGTCACTGTTTCTAGTCCATACAGCATCGCTGGTCTTACCACAGTCTTGTACACCTTTCCTTTCATTCTGGTTGATAGTTGTCTATCACATAGTACCCCTGTGTCACGAGGAGGTGGGGCGGACTCGAGCAGGGAACCACACTTCAGAGCAGGGATGGGTTGAAAGCACTTTTATTGCGTTGAAATGGCAGGACGGGTTGCAGACGCAACTGCGGACGGGACGGGTTGCAGGCGGGACTGCAGAGGCTGGGTCTCACCAGGATGGGTTGCAGGCGGGACAGGCCCCAGGCAGGGTGGCAGACTGGACGGGTTGCAGACGTGGTCAGAGGTTACACCGGCCGACTGGGTCCGGTCATAACGAGGGAGGGGACAGAGGTTACACCTTGGGTCCAGTCATGGCACGGATGGGCTCCGGTCATGGCAGGGCTCTGCAGTGATCTGCGAGCCATAATGGCAGGGATGGTGTCTGGCCATGGCAGGGCTCTGCGAGCCCCAATCCCCGGGCACCAGGCAGAGCGTGCCACTGCCCTTTATAGGGATCTTCATTAGCCGCATCTGCTGCAGCTGGCGCCAATTACAATTGGGATCAGGTGTGAACCCTGACACCCTGACCCTTTTCTCCACCCATTCCAACCTACTTGAACCCGTCTCTCCACCTCTTTTCCACAATCTTCGTTGCTCTGGACTGTTGACTGCAAGTACCTGAAATCCTCCAACTTCTTGACCTCCACTTGCTGTAGCCTCACTGTTTCACCAGATCCCTGTCCTTCACACACATATATTCTGTTTTGCTGACACAAACCTTCATTCCTCTCCTTTCCAACACATACCTCCACCTCTCTAGATTTCCCTCAACCTGTCCTCTGCTCTCAGTAAAGATCACAATGTCACCTGGAAACATCATGGTCCATGAAGATTCCTCTCTAACCTGTTGTATGTAGCTCAGTGACAGAATGCATGCCTTGGATGTATGAGGTTCTGGTTTCAATCCAGTGTTCAATCTCTACTGCAAGTCGCTTTGGTTAAAAGCGTCTGCCAAATGATAGAAATGTAATGACCGAGTGTGATGTAACCTCATCTGTCAATCTGTCCATCACCACTGTAAAGAAGAAGGGGCTCAGAGCTGATCCCTGATGGAGTCCCACCTCCACCTTGAACCTCTCTGTTACCCCCAAAGCACACCGTACCAGTGTCTCACAGCTAGCATACATGTCCTGCATCAGTCTAACATACTTCTCTGCAACTCCAGACTTCCTCATACAATACCGGAGCTCCTCTCTTGGCACCCTGTCATATGCTTTTTCTAGGTCTACAAAAACACAATGCAGCTCCCTCGGGCCTTCTCTGTACTTTTCTATTAGCATTCTCAACGCAAATACTACATCTGTAGTACTCTTTCTAGCATGGCAATGATGCCATTCTGCTGTTCACAAATGCTGACTTCTGCTCTCAGTCTAGTTTCCACTACTCTTTCCCATAACTTCATTGTATGGCTCATCAACTTTATCCTTCTAAAGTTGCCACAATTCTGCACATCCCATTCTTAAATATAGGCACCATCACGCTTCGTCTCCATTTTTAGGCATCTTCTCACTCTCTAATTTCCCGCTGAATAATCGAATAATAGAGGCATATCAGTTATATCACCAGGACCAACTGCTTTTCCACTCTTCATTCTCTTCAATGCCTCTCCTACCTTCTCCTCTCTGATTTTCTCCAATTCCGCATTAATCAGCTCTTCAAAGTACTCTTTCCATCTTCCCATCACTGTTCTAGTATCTGTCAATACATTTCCCTCTCTATCCTTAATCACCCGGACCTGCTGTACATCTTTTTCATCATTATCTCTCTGTTTCGCAAACTTGTATACATCATTCTCTCCCTCCTTACTCTGCAACCGAGCATACAAGTCATTGAACACCCTTTGTTTTACCTTTGCTACCTCTATCTTTACCTTATGCTGTATTACCCTGTGCTCCTGCCTGTTCACTTCAGTCCTCTCAATGTCCCACTTCTTATACTCTAACCGCTTCCTCTGTAAATACTTCTGCACTTCCCCATTCCACCACCAAGTCTCCTTATATACTTTCCTTCCAGCTGGTACACCAAGTATCCTCCTACCTGTCTCCCTGATAACACTAGCTGTAGATGTCCAATCATCTGAAGCCCTCCCTGACCACCCAGAGCCTTTCTCAACTCCGCCCTGAAAACCATACACCACTCCTCCCTTTTCAGCTTCCACCACTTTGTCCTCTGCTCTGCCTTTGTCCTCTTGATCTTCCTTGTCACCAGACAACCTACAAACCAGCATCCTGTACTGTCTTGCTACACTCTCACCTACAGCTACTTTGCAGTCACTGATCTCTTTCAGGTTACCTCGTCTATACAAGATGTAGTCTACCTGCGTGCTCCTACCTCCACCCTGATAAATTACCCTATGTTCCTGTTTTTTTCTGAAAAAAGGTGTTCACTACAGCTGTTTCCATATTTTTTGGAAAAACTACCACCATCTATCCCTCTGCATTCCTATCCTGTTTACCAAATCTGCCCATCACCTCTTCATCCCATCTATTGCCTTCATCAACATGTCAATTTACATCTGCACCAATTACCATTTTTTTTTCCTTCTGATAAAGATTCGTCAAATGTACCAGAGTGGAGATAACTGCATTCATCAGTCTTTTACTTTTTTTTTTTTTTTTTTTGCTTGATTCATAGGTAACATTTTTTCCATGCTCCCACGTCACTATATATATATACATATATATATATGTATATAGTGACGTGGGCTTTTACATGGAATATTTACCCCCCCTAGCCTTTGCGGTTCAGGTTTTGGTGATTAGTCAATTTTCTCTCCATTAAAAGGAAGGCGGAGATGAGTTAAAAATCGGTTCTCCTCCGGAACAAAACATTTATCTCAAACTTTGAGAGTCGCTTGAAGCCTGTGGTAGATATTCTCTGTTCAGCAGGAAGATGTAGTGTCTGAATGAAATCTGTGATCTTTGAAAAAAGGCCAAATATACTACATTAAGCCCGGCCCCAAAAAATAAAAATAAAATAAGAAATAAAAATAAATAAATAAAATCAATTCAACAACTATTTTGTGTTAGTATTTTATTAATTTTTTTAGAATTACTTAACAATCAAAGCATAAGTGGTTTTTAATGTGAAACGCTAAGATTTTGTGGATTGGAAAACAAAAAAAGTTCACAGGAAAAAAAAGAAAGACTAACGTCTCAATTCTTTCAGAAGACCACAAAAAAAAGAAAAAAAATTCAACCTTGGTACCTCCTGCCCTGTGGTATATCTCAGATTCAACAGGCTAAAAGCTGAAATTTCAAACTCAAATTTCATAATTTTCAAACCTATATTGGGAATGCAAGTGTTCAGGTTCTGCGTAGTGTGTACATGTTCTCCCCCATGTCTGCATGAGCTTCCTTTGGCTTTTAGATCCCTTTCTTTGGTCCAAAACATGCTGTTGGTTTAGCTCCAATGCATCCGTGGTGGCGGGATAGGTGTAATAAATTAATACAGTAATATATGATTATACTGATGATGATGATGATGGTGATGATTACTGTCATTAATGTGATTAGTAGTATTAGTAGTTGTCGTAGTAGTAATATTTTTATTCTTATATTATTGCTGTTGCTGGTGATGTTGTTGATGTCATTGTTATCACTGTTTTGCTTAATTGTGTCCTCTCATTTTTGCATCACCAATGACACCAATGACATCACCATTGTTATCATTATCATTATTAGTATTAGGGTTATTATCATTACAATTATTGTGATTAATATGATCACTATGGTCATTACTTTTATCATTATATAAATATCTGCATCTGTACAAAGAATGTGAGACATTATTTAAAAAGACAAGCCTGCAGCTAAGTACAATCCGAAGGATTTTCCAAATGACACAGAACATAAACCTGTTCTCCAAATCTTTCTCCAATTCTACCTTTATTTCGTTCTAAATTAATACAATCTGGTAAAATGATCTTTTTCAATTCAAAATGGTTTGTTATAATAGATTCAAATGGCTATAAATCACAAACAAAAGGTCCTTGTAACCACTTCCGTCTTCAGACCTTGGACTCAGTACAGGAATGATGGCCAGGAAAATACCTTCCTTTAGGGGCAATACGTGTATGTAGTGCATTTTTAATGCAAGGAAACGAAAGAGTGGCATTTCATGGGTTTAAATACGGCATTCCTTCTTTTCTCACACAATATGCACTTGTCCGACATGCATCAATGTATTTTCTTTTAAAGTTTTAACACGTATGTTGAGGGACTATGCGAAGGTTAATTCATTTTCGATGTAGCATACACATTGGCAATCATCTAATATAAAACATATTGTGTAATATTAGCAAAGAAGGGGACATTGCAAGAATGCATTAATTAAAAAATATAAAATAATAAATTACCACCACATTTGAGATGAGGGAATAATATTAAATTAATCTGAGTTCAGTTTTTGAATATTAAAACACCGCTGGTCCCCATTGAGCATTTTGACATATCAGTGAGCATTAGTGAAGAATAGTCAGAAGAAAAAACCCTACCAGCAAAAAAAGGACATATATATATATATATATTATTCCAGGGGAATTGGAATTGGAATCTGAATGATCCAATTATTTTTTTCCTCATGTATTTTGATGATTTCCTTTGGGCTTTTCCCTTCCAGGGTCACCATAGTGAATCATCCTCCTCCATCTAACCCTATTCTCTGTATCCTCCTCTCTCAAACTAACTCCCTTCATGTCCTCTCTCATTATGTCCGGGAAGAACTAAGTTCATAATCATATATATATTACATATTATATATGTATTTATTTTTTACATTTATATTATATTCATACATCTATTTAATATATATATTTTTTTTAAATTGCGTTTTATTTTATTAGATTTTTCTGTCTCACCATACAATGAGAGTTGAAGAATAGGGGACTTAGATGAAAATCCAATAAATGCTGCAAATCCAGTTCGTTGCATTTTATATTGCAATAGCATGAGAAGAGCAGCCATTTCAAATACACTGAGAATCAAAGTCTTCCTCTGGGTAGACAATAAAACATGACAGAAGAATTTTCCTGAATATGACTTTAAGCCCAGGCTTTTCTTGAACTTGGCTAAGACTTAACAATCCACATCCATGGAATGGAATTCTAACATGGCTGAAAATGAACATTTCTTTTTCAGAGTTCCTGTGCATGATCAACATTTGCTCCCAAGGACATCCCAAATGTTGCTGGGGGCAAACTGTCAGGAAGAGTCCAACCCGTCTGTAGGAGCCAGTCCCATGTAAAGAATGCTGTGCAAACAATTGATATTTCTAACCGGTACGGCTGCAAATCTGGCGGTGGCCTTGGCCTTTTCCCCCACCTTTTTATGCCATAAAAAATCTTTCAAAAACAGGGCTTGCACATGTTTGGGTCCAGAACTGGCTCATGACAAAATTATCGGGGGGGGGTTTGCAATGCTGACCAAGGTGACCCATTGGTAAATAAATAGGTGACTGGACAGTTGTCACAATTTACATTTGTCTTGTTAAATACAACGACAATACAACTTGTAACCAATGGGTGGAGAGTTAGACACAAAAATGTTCCTTCTAGCTACATGTGCTAGGCGCATCTAAGTACATCACTCGTAGCGCCTGCTTTTTGAAAATAAAAGAAGGATTTCACATGAGAGTTTATAAGAGAACTCGGGGCGATTTCAACCTGACTGATAATCACCCAAAAAGGGGCGGTTCCCCAGGGAGCAACACTGCATGCTGATTGGATGTTCCATGACCCAAGGCCATTTGAACCCTAAGGCCGATGATACCATGTTCATTGATCTGGCCAAGGGCGGCGAGACAATGCCCCAGTGTCCCTAATTCCTCTTTTTCTGGAAACTCATCTGATTGCATTGGGAGACCCCTCCAGGGGCTGATTCTGTCAACCTCCCGTGAACATTGGGAAGTCAGGTAAAAAAAAAAATTAGATGGATTTGTCAAAAATTGTCAGATGTATCAGAATGCTATGTTCTTCTCTCAAAGCTGCATTAAATTAGAAAAAAAAAAAAAAAAAAAAAAAAAAGGTTGATTTATTGTGTTGCTACTACATTCCAAAGGGAACTACCACATCTAATAAATCAAATTAAATTTTCAAAGGAATTTCTTTTATTACAGAGGGATATTATGCACCTTAGTCTGGATTTGTTCTGAAGGATGAGGTTAAAGGAATTGTGGCAAAGCAGTTTGTGTGACATTAAATCTGGATTTCAACCCCAATTATGACCTTAAACGTTCTGGAGTCAAAAGACCATTGGAAAATAAAAATAGATAACTATATACAAATAAATGCAGATTTTTAACTGAAATATACCATTCAAACAACATCCACAACAAACAGTTACTAAGTTATTAAGTTATGTACTCTGTAAATTTTATTCATTTATTCGTCCTACATGACATATACCGTGTGTTCTTTTTTTTCTTTCTGATATTTATTTTGTTACCGTGCCTTCAATCACAGGGTTAGGAACATTTATAATATTTTTTTTTTTCTCATTGTATATATGTGTGTGTTTATATATATGTATAGAGACACTATTGTTATTATTATTATTATAATCATTATTATTGGAATTATTATTATTAAATGCAGCCTAAGGGAAGCACGGGCTGGTGTCCCTGTGAGCCAGTCCAAAGCCCGGGTAAATGCAGAGGGTGGCGTCAGGAAGGACATCTGAAGTAAAACTTTTGCCAAAACCAAACAAGCGCATCAAACCTCATAATCTCATACCAGATTCGTCAAGGCCCGACGAACGCCTTTGGTACCGATGACCTACAGGGAACCAATGGAAACTGAGCTACTGTCAAAGAAGGAGAGGAGGAACGCATGTTCTCAAGAAGAGAGAGAAGAGGAAAGGCAAGAGTTTGGGACTGAGAGTAGGGACTTTGAATATTGGGACCATGACAAGAAAAGGTAGAGAGTTGGTTGACATGATGCAGAGAAGAAAGTTTCATATACTGTGTGTCCAGGAGACCTGGTGGAAAGGTAAGGCTAGAAGCTTAGGAGCAGGCTTTAAGTGGCACTATCATGGTACTGGAAGGAAAAAAAAAAATGAGTAGGAGTTATCTTGAAGGCGGAGTTTCTGAGGAATGTTCTGGATGTGAAAAGAATGTTGGATAGACTTATGAGTCTGAAACTGGAAATTGAAGGTTTGATGCTCAATGCTGGAAAGTTCTGGAATGAGTCAGATTAAGTGAAGCAGAATAACCCCAGAAATGTCAGTGGTAATTGGTGCATAATTCAATGGGTATGTTGGTGCTGGCAATGGAGGGGATGAAGAAGGGATAGGCAGATTTGGTATATAGGTTTGGAACAAAGGGAAACAGGTCGTGGTAGATCTTGCAAAAATGATGGAAATGCTGTAGTGAACACTTTTTTACTGAAATTACTTTTACTGAAAAAGAGGGGAGATGTATAGACGAGGTAACCTGAAACAGATCAGTGACTGCAAAGTAGTTGTAGGTGAGAGTGTAGCAAGACAGTATAGGATGCTGGTTTGTAGGTTGTCAAGTGTCAAGGAAGATCAAGAGGACAAAGGCAGAGCAGAGGACAAAGTGGTGGAAGCTGAAAAGGGAGGAGTGGTGTATGGTTTTCAGGGAGGAGCTGAGAAAGGCTGTGGGCGGTCAGGGAGAGCTTCCAGATGATTGGACAACTACAGCGAGTGCTATCAGGGAGACAGGTAGGAGGATACTTGGTGTACCAGCTGGAAGGAAAGTATATAAGGAGACTTGGTGGTGGAATGGGGAAGTGCAGAAGTATTAACAGAGGAAGTGGTTAGAAAATAAGAAGTGGGACACTGAGAGGACTGAAGTGAACAGGCAGGAGCACAGGGTAATACAGCATAAGGTAAAGATAGAGGTAGCAAAGGTAAAACAAAGGGTGTTCAATGACTTGCATGCTCGGTTGCAGAGTAAGGAGGGAGAGAATGATGTATACGAGTTTGCGAAACAGAGAGATAATGATGGAAAAGATGTACAACGGGTCCGGGTGATTAAGGATAGAGAGGGAAATGTATTGACAGATGCTAAGAGTGATGGGAAGATGGAAAGAGTACTTTGAAGACCTGATTAATGTGGAATTGGAGAAAATCAAAGAGAGGAGAAGGTAGAAGAGGTGACTATTGTAGACCACAAAGTAGCAGAGATTTATAAAAGGGAAGTAAGGAAGGCATTGAAGAGAATGAAGAGTGGAAAAGTAGTTGGTCCTGATGATATAACTGATATACCTCGATTGTTCACCAGGATCTTAGAGAGTGAGAAGATGATTGAAGAATGAAGACGAACTGTGATGTGGCTAATATTTTAGAATAAGGGGGATGTGCGAGATTGTGGCAACTTTAGAAGGATAAAGTTGATGAGCCATACAATGAAGTTATGGGAAAGAGTGGTGGAAACTAGACTGAGAGCAGAGATCAGCATTTGTGAACAGCAGTATGGCTTCATGCCTAGGAAGAGTACTACAGATGCAGTATTTACTTTGAGAATGCAAATAGAGAAGTACAGAGAAGGCCAGAGGGAGCTGCATTGTGTTTTCGTGGCCCTAGAAAAATCATATGACAGGGTGTTATGAGAAGAACTCTGAAATTGTATGAGGAAGTAAGGAGTAGCAGAGAACTATGCTACACTGTTGCAGGACATGTATGCTAGCTGTGAGACAGTAGTGCGCCAGTGCTCCAGTGGTAACAGAGAAGTTCAAGGTGGAGGTGGGACTCCATCAGGGATCAGCTCTGAGGCCCTTTTTGTTTGCAGTGGTGATGGACAGATTAACAGATGAGGTTTGAAAGGAATCTCCATGGATCATGATGTTGGCAGATGACGTGATCATTTGTTAGAGCAGAGAACAGGTTAAGGAAAACCTACAGAGGTGTAGGTATACGTTGGAAAGGAGAGGAATGAAAGCTAGCTGCAGCAAGGCAGAGTTTATCTGTGTGAATAAGAGGAACCAGAGTGGAACGTTGATGCTACAGGGAGTGGAGGTCAAGAAGTTGGAGGATTTCAGGTACTTGCGGTCAACAGTCCAGAGCACCAGAGAGCGTGGAAAGGTGGTGAAGAGATGGGTTCAGGCAGGTTGGAATAGGTGGAGAAAAGGGTCTGGGGTACTGTGCAATAAAAGGCTATCAACCAGAATGAAAGGAGAGGTGTACAAGACAGTGGTGAGACCAGCGATGATGTATGGACTAGAAACACCTACAATGACGAAAAGACAGGAGGCAGAACTAGAGGTCTTAGAGATGAAGATCTTGAGGTTTTCTTTGGGAGTGACCAGGAAGGATAGGATCAGGAATGAGTCTATCAGCGCAACAGCACATGTTAGATGTTTTGGAGAGCAGGTCAGAGAAGCCACACTATAATGGTTCGGTCATGTACAAAGGAGGTATAGTGAATAGATTGGTAGAAAGAACCTGGACTTGGAGCTGCCAGGCAAGAGGTCTCAAGGAAGACCAAAGAGAAGATTTATGGACGTAATGAGAGATAGTTGGTGTTAGAGAGGAGGATACAGAGAATAGGGTTTGATGAAAAAGGTTGATTTGCTGTGGCAACGTCTGAAGGGAAGAGCTGAAAGGAGAAGAAGAATATTATTATTGTTATCATTATTATTATCATAGCATAAATAAATGCAATGCAAATAAGTCAATGCATAAATACACACAAATGGATGAATTTGATCCCATATAGATGCGAGATAGAGGTTGGGACCATTCACCATTTTGCATAATTGAATAAAATCAACAAAAAAATATATATCCTCTTTTATGTGTAATGTGTTTGTAATACATTACATTTTGCATTTTGGTGGATCATGTTTCCTGTCTATGACTGGCCTCTTATGGGAGACAAACGCTGATTACTTTCTCCTCATTGCGATGCAACACTATTTGCATCAGAAATAGACATTTATGGCTCAAACCCCAGAGTTTACGAGATGCTATTGAAATGTGCCAAATAATTTCTGGTGCAAAAACAAACCACCTATAATATTAGTCACCACGGACTTTGTCGTAAACCATGAAACATGTCGCTGATCTGAAGAAAATAACACCTCGTCATTTCCATTTTCAACATAGACTTTCCACCGCAGCTATCTGCCCAGATTAACACAGAAGGTGATCCCCTTTAGTACATTTGTTATAATACCCATTCACCTAATGCTTTTAGGTGTTGACATTTCCAATTCAGTTCTTTTTCATATTGTTTTCTTTTTTTTCCATGATTCTTTATTAAGCAGTTACATAAAGAAACCTTAATTCTGACTCCTTCATCGGGATCTACTGCTGCGGCAAAAACCTCTATCTTTGCCCTTGATAAGGACCATCAATCATGATACAGCAACATGACACAAGAAAAAATTTTTTTTTTTTACAAAGCTTGTTCAATAAGCTGGAACACAAACTATTGCCTTAGTCTTGTTATTTGAAGTGTTGTTCTGTATGTTTATACAGTAATATGTAATAAAATGTATTTTGAATATGAAAATATATTCATATAGCCCTCCTTATTTTATTTTATTTTATTTTATTTTATTTTATTTTATTTTATTTTATTTTATTTTATTTTATTTTGGTACTTTTTGTATAAACATATTTATATATTTCTCTCAATGTAATTCAATTTAATTTAATTTTAATTAAATTAAGTTGAATCATAATACATTTATTTTATTTTATTTTAATTCTTTCAGCACAATTTTCACCCTTGTAATAATTTAATCATTAACATAAACAAACAGGTCCCAATGTTGTCCCCTTATCCCATACGAATCCGACCTCACATCTCGGCTCCATGAAACTGCAGGTTTACAGGGCAGCAACTGTGTTTTACAATTTTCACCACTTTATGGACAGAATGGGATTTATTGAAGAAAAATTAGAACTGTCTCCATTGCTTAAGTTCAATTGGGGGATTTTTAAGCAGTGGAGCAGCTACTTAACACCACTCCTTCCTCTTTAATTGCAGTAATTATCATATTTCCAGCGGCTACTTCGGCTTTGATTAATACATTTAAGAACATGTTAATATCTCTTTTCTAGCTCAAGCACGGACAAATAAATAAACACGCAGATGGATGAAACAACAAGTAATTTCATTTTTCTTAGTCTGGCTGTAACATTAAAATATGTGCGGCAAACAAACAAGTTACCGGAAAATACACTGCGCGCGTAACCTTTTTATGGTGAAGTGTCTGCATGAAGCATTATGTAATGTACTATTCAACATGCGGCCGATCCAGGAAGTCTCCTTCTGTCAGCTCTAATAGACCTCTTTTATCATAGTTGAACTCTTCATAGAGTCAAAAAAAAAAAATGCAGTGCATAGGAGTAAATTTTATTTATTGCAGACGTGAAGTAGAAGACTGTATATACATTACTGTGGATTAGAATTTAATCATAAGAATTAGTTTCTGTGAGTACAGTTTTTGCGCACCCTATTGTTTCACTTTCATTCATTCATATCCCAATGGGGGATATGAATATTTGGATCAAAGAGGAGCCTATCCAAGCCGTCGTTGGGCTAGAGACGGGGTCAACCCCAATTGCAGGACTGCATGTTAGCACTCATTTTACCATTCAATAATAAGTGTAAGAAATATGGCATTGCATTATACCATTGCATTTTCAGCTCAATTTTTGTTGTTCCAATTTAGGGTTTTGGTCTTTCTATATGGGGTTTGCATGTTGTCCCTGTGTCTGCATGGGGTTTCCTCTGTGATCCCCAACATGCTAGAAATTCATTGGACACCCAAATTACCCGGACATGAATACATGAGTGTCTCTGTATGAGGCATGAATGAGAGGGTGAATGATTCTATTTGTATTTGTGATTGGGAAAATATATGGTCGTTTGTTTCTATCTGTCGCATATCTCTATATGACATACAATTGAAGGAAGCTGTATGTTTTTTTTTTTGTTTTTTTTTCCTCAATATGTCATTGGAATGAGAGGGTGAATGATTTTTTTTGTGTGTTTTTATGACCTGTGAATGGGAAACTGAATGAATGGATGTCTTTATGTGAAGTATATATATAAGTGAAATGTCATGTGTCTTCATATGACATGCGGATTAGAGAATGAACAGTTTTTTGTCCATAATTGATGTGTGAATGAGTAACAATTTTTTTTTTTTTTTTTCTGTACAATTACCAAATGAGGGGGTGAATAATTATATTTCTTTATGCGAATGGGAAAATGAATATTTTATATATCTCTATATGATGTGAGTAAAGGAAGCTGTATGTTTTTCTATCGATATCACATTTGAATGAGAGAGTGAACAGTTTGTATCTCAGTATAATGTGTAAATGAGTGACTAAATGTATATCATATATATATATATATATATATATATATATGATAACTGAATCCAGTAAAAGGCCCCAAATGCACTAAACCCACAAAGCTGTTTGAAATGACCATCTTAAGAAGTTTCTTTCTAAGATATGACAAAAACACGTTGCTTGGCTTGCGGGTCACAGTGAGAGTGGCTGAGCAGAGACCTGCTGCTAAAACAGCGTAAAGATTAGGATGTTATCTGAGAGGCCAACTTTCAGCATGGAGTATTCCTGTAATCCCTACTGTCTTATGGAAGGAGCCAGTTAGGATCTGGAACAGCCAGCGTGGATATCTGCCTTTAATCCAGAGATTGGCTGGTATTCTGGGTCTTTGTAAAGCTGTGGCATATTAAGGGAATGTACATGCAGTGTTATGTACACACATGGACAAAATACACACACACACACACACACTTCTAAAATGCAGAAAAATAGGCAAAAAGGGAATAATTGTTAGTCTTGACCCTTATTTGTTTTCCTTTTCTGCCTCTGAATTTTTAACAACTACAAAATCCTTTGAAGTATTCATTCATTGTTTATTTATTAAACATAATAATATTAAATTTAATACATATATAATGCAAAAAAACATTCCCAAGAATAATCCCAATACTAATATAATACTCGTATTACTAACAATTAGACAACATAAGCAATAATAATAATAATAATGATAATAATAATAATAATAATAATAATAATAATAGTAATAATAATAATAATAATAATAATAATAATAATAATAATAATAATGATAATAATAATAATAATAATAATAATAATAATAATAATAATAATAATAATAATAATAATAATAATAATAATAATAATATAATTTATGAATTCTTCATCTTCCTCTGCTTCTCATGATTAGTGTTGCAATAAATGCCAGTAAACCTTTACTTTTTACGCTAGTTTGAGTGTGTATGTATGGGTGTGTGTGTCTTGGAGAGTTTTACGCTGGACGTTTTGTTTTTGCTCTCAATCTTTTCAATCTCAGCTGACACTAAACACGAGTCCCTTCCATGATCCCTGGCTTCATGAACTATTTCCATATTTTATCCTTGGGATGCCTCAGATGAGCAGGCTGCAGTATTTGGAATAGAATCAAACGTTGTTAATCCCGCGGAATAATGAAGAAGGACATTCTTTTGCTGGAAGGCTCCAACATTGCATATATTCACTCAAAATATGATGATCTGGTAGAATTTCAGTAGAGCATGGAAGGGGTGAGCGGTGTCCCTGATACCGAGCAGCTTCTACAGTCTCCTCTTAGACACCTCCACCAAAGAGTCCAATTCAACTCCAAGGACGGAGCCAGCCTTCCTGATGAACCTATTTATTCTTTTAGCTGCCGTCTGTCTACTGCCCCAGGACACTACAGCGTAGAAGATGAGGCTGGACACCACCGTGTGATCAAACATCTGCAGCATGGCTCTGCAGACATTAAAAGATCTAAGTCTCCTGAGAAACAAC
Organism: Fistularia commersonii; assembly: GCF_037954325.1. Classification (NCBI taxonomy): domain Eukaryota; kingdom Metazoa; phylum Chordata; class Actinopteri; order Syngnathiformes; family Fistulariidae; genus Fistularia; species Fistularia commersonii. Next base: position 2,461,186 of record NC_141314.1, read on the forward strand.
AGGCGGCTCTGACCTTTCTTGTTCTGTATATACTCCCATCCGTGATACTCCAGGTGATGATGATTATTGATTGATAATTATTCAATGATAAGTCTCCCTTTTACAACTTGACTGGTGTCTTCGGCTCTAATTTCTGGTTTCTATGGGTGGTGATACCGGTCAACAATCCATCGACAATCACAACAAATGTGCCATAAATGCTTGGGAACATTGTCAACTTTTTAAAAATATCTTTCATGGAGCCAAAAGTTGCTCCATGACTTGCATTCCTATATGAGGCTCATGAAACCATACTGACCGACTCAATCTGAACTGTACCCTTTGTTTCAATGTACGATGGCCTACGATCCTTTGAAATGCTCCTCCCTTTTCACTTTGCGCATATTGTACTTCAGCTGGGTGTTGGTCATCACTGATTTCCAACTTTAAGCAGATTTTTTTTTTTTTTTGAACATTTATTAGAACAGGTTCCTTAACAGTCACACACATTCTTACAAAACCTCATAACAAGATACACATTATACAATATTCTTTATAGGTCACTTATTTCCTCATTAGCAAGAGAAAAAAAAACAAAACAAAAAAAAAAACACAAAAACAAAACAAAAAAAAACATCTAACTCAGTCAAATAGAGATAATATCTTCAACTCTCCAAATATTTTTTAATGGGTGACCATTTGTCAAGATATAGGTCTGTCTGAAGTCGTAAGTTTGCTGTTATGCGTTCCATGCAGTTTACATCCTTAAGCCTCTGATGCCACTGGTCCAGGGTGGGTGGGTGGGGTTTCAGCCAGTTTACTGTGATCATTTTATGTGCAATTAATAGAAGAACTCTAAGCGAAAACACCTGTTTTTTCCTTAAATCGCTTGTTGATGCTGTTCCCATAATAAATTGCTGTGGATCAATTGGTCTGTTTAATTTTAAAATCTCACTTATTTGTTTTTCTACCTCTTCCTGGAATTTCATCAGTTTAGGGCAGTCCCAAAAAATGTGGAAAAAGTCCCCCGTGATGCCACAGCCCCTCCAACACAGGGGAGACCAGTTATTATCATAAGAAGCTATTATCAAGGGAGTTTTAAAATACCTTATTCTTAACTTCCATTTAAGCAGATTTTAAGGAGGGGGCATACTAATCAAGGAGCGTGGTTTCATTATTGACCTTGTTGTCTATGCATTTATGCATTTACTTTGTTCAAAAGTTCTATTGAATTTAAGATAATTAAATTTGGGTTTTCCTATTCTGTCTTTTTCCAATTTTACCAGATTTACTGTTATCTTTATTTAATCTTGTTTGTATTCTTGTTGTAATCTTGTATTGTTTATTCTATTACTATTTTTATTTTTATAACCATCATCATTATTATTATCAGTCTTCTTCTTCTTCTTCTTCTTCTTCTTCTTCTTCTTCTTCTTCTTCTTCTTCTTCTTCTTCTTCTTCTTCTTCTTCTTCTTCTTATTATTATTATTATTATTATTATTATTGTCTTGTGTATGACTACCTGCTTTTGGATTTATTATTTATTACTTAATTTAATTTATTTATTTATCTATTTAATTATTTATTTATTTATGTCTTTATTTATTTATTTATTTATTTATGTCTTTATTTATTTATTTATTTTTTTTACACCAGGTTTCCATAACGAGATATTTTGGCTGTAAGAATGAGGCGGACACTCATCACGATTAATTATCATCCCAAAAAGCCAAAAGCCAACCTTGTTTCAATGATGCTTCCATGTTCCTCTACGACAGGGGTCGGCAACCCATGGCTCCGGAGCTGCCTGCGGCTCTTTCATCCTTACACTGCGGCTCCGACTGTCTTGGGAAAATAAATTATAAGTATTTAATTAAAGTGTATTTTATTATGTTAGTTCCTTTTTTTAATTTCAGTTTTAAATTGGAAGATTATTGTGATCTCAAAATAAACGTTGCGCTTGCGGAAGCCGGTATACCCGCCAGCTGGTTTAGTGCCGATTTGCAGATGCCGTGCGCAGAAGTTCAGGACCAGAAGTCCCATTAACTAGGTAAAAAAAATATTTATGAAGATACTTTGCAAATATTTATTTTTTATTGTTTACTGACACAGTGACTTTTTCCCAATTTATTTTTAAAATTCAGATCAAGGCTCCACTACACGCTCTGAAAGCCTAAAGCTCAAATTGTTCAAAATGTGTTCATTAAATGAGTAAAATTTAATTTTCTATGTAGCACTTCGTGAATTTCATGAGCAACACACTACACTCCTGTTTATACAAAGTGTGAAGGTAATAAAAAGCAATTGCAGTGGTACCTGGACATCAAAAAGTAATTGCGGCTCCAAGTGTGATCTTTTCTGTGGAAACCGGGTCCAAATGGCTCTTTGGGTGTTGAAGGTTGCTGACCCCTGCTTTTCAAATATTGATTGTACTGGGATCATTTCAGATCATACTGTGTATCCAAACGGCTTTTTCTCATTTCAGTTATAACTAATGACTATAACCCCTTTCGTGGGATTATTAAATAATTTGCCTGGGCTGTTACCACCCAATGTTCCAAAAAAAATCCATTTACTTTGTTATTTGTTTTCTCTCATAATCCCTTTCAACCTTGCAAGTTATTATTCGCTATTTGGAAAATAAGGTGGACACTAGAGGCGTGACTTTTAAGGGCTGGGGGGCATTGTGGTCCGCGGAAGTTTACTTTCAGTTTTGTGTTGGTGTTAAAGGACTACAGTTTGAACTCGCCTTTGTGGACCATAACCCGTCCTTCTGACATCACATCGGTGACCCCATTCTGGACACGTCTGACTCAGACAAAATGTACGACCACGTTCCCCAACACTCAAAACCAGCCATTCTGGCTCCTGCCTCGACGCTCCTGGATTTCTGACGGAGTGACCCGGCTTCCCGGTCAAGCCTGTCCAGGCACTTGTCCATCTGCAAGAGATTGTCTTGGAGTAGTCACTGTGCTTGACAAGTGGTGCACAAGGCGAGTTTTGCAGCTGTTGTGCGACCCACCGTAACATGGTAAATATGCTACGGTCCTGGGTGTTTGTGCAACCTGATGCTCATCGCTTTGTGTTCCCTTGCAAGGTTCCACATTGAAGTGTCCGTCCTTCCAGGACCCCACTGGTGCCTCCTGCTGCTGCTTCAAGTGAGGGACGACACAGTACTCGTGGCAGACTGCTCAAGCCTCCCATGAGAGACTAGTTTATGTTCAGGAGTTCCATCTGGCTGTTCAGAGGGGAGTGGGGCCTCTCACCGCATGGGACTCGAAGCTGGGGGCGTTGTTTTGGTCAGGGGCATTATGGTCCACAGAAGTTCACTGTTAACACCAACACTGTTTTGTGTTGGAGTTAAAGGAATAAAGTTAGAACTCACTTTCATCTTGCAGTGGATGCTGTAGCCTATCCCAGCTGTGAGAGGATGCTATGTGCCGGACTGATCAATTGCAGGGTCATGTATACAGACAAAAAAACATTCACTCACTCAATCGGGGCAATTTTCCCAACATTTTCCAATTAACCTGCTGCATGTTTTTTGACTGCTGGAGTAAAGCTAAACAAACTCCACATATAAAGGTCCCCTTGTTGGAATCAAACCAGGGTGCTCCGTGCTATGAGGCCAAAGCCCTAACCATTGCGCTGCCCTTTTAAAAGACCCACTTTTTTTTTCTGCATGAGATGTCAGGTATGTGGTGGGGTGCTTTGTCAGATGACAAGTGGATCAGCCAATCGCAACACACCATCCATTGCTCATAAGTCTACCATAACTTTATGAGCAGTAACATTCAATTTTTTTCAAACTAAATGACAGGCAGTTGCAGGCGGTACCACCAGTGGTTTGTTTGCTTTTTCCGTTTGTAGTACAAGCAGGCAGGGATCTGAGTGGAAAACATTGTTTATCCAATATCTTCGGGCAAATAAACTAAACTTCGCACTGGAGGAGAATGGTAAAAAGAACAAGTATTGGTATAAAGTAGGAAAAGACAAAGCTATGAAATACAACCAAACAAACACAGGCTTCGGCCAAGAGTAAAACTGGAAACTAAAATAGCACAAGCACCAATGATACATCGAGAGATGGGTGGACAACAGGTTGGGAGCTGACTGGATAATGATGGACAGGTGAAAAGTGTTCGAGAAAGGGAAGGTAATTGCACGAGAAAGAAATCGACTAATGGCAGAAAAAAAAGAACCAGCATCACAAAGGAACCAATGGGCGAGATGTCGCGATTGATAAAATGTCTGAAGTTGGATTTCCCGAAGTGTATATCACAGACATCCACAGACCATTTTTACGATCTGACTGTCACCCACCCCCTTACTGTTTAGATAATTTATTCAGCTGATAGAACACCAGATGTTGAGGTGCTGGTTCTTTCGGACCCTTATGCAACACAGGACTCCGCATCAACAGGGAGAGAGTTAAAGAAAATATCTACTGAGGGTTAATAGTTCAGCGTTTAGGGGCATGGAGATGACGCCAGGAGACCACTGCACCTGTATCCATCGGGGTTCTGGCAGCAGGTGAACAGCTCATTGTTGGCTTGGTGTGGACTCTGCCAGACATGAGAGCGCCGACGTCCAAACAAAACTCAAACACGAGGCCTGTTGGGACTTGGAGGCTAGGTGGAAGGGCACTGGCCAGGTCAGGCCTAGGAGGCCGGACAGAGAATTTTGCAACCAAAGTGGGGAAGCCTGGGGCAGAAAAGTGCTGGCAATCGACCCTTGAAGAGGGATCCCATCAGGTCCAGAAGGCCAGGCAGAGAGATAACTCAGTATAAGCAAGTCTGCAATGTGATACCACAAAAAAAAGACAAACACATCATAAATAATGACGTAACAAATACTAAAAGCATTATATACAACATGGGATATGAAAAAAGTAGATGAAAAAGGCACAGAAAAATTACAAAAATTGGAAATATGCAATGCTGTGTGATACTATAGACAAGATTTGCACATGCAATGCAAAACTCTCTATATCATTTATTATTTTTAGTCATTGCGTAATGGACTTTCTTTTAAAAAATATCCTTTCATGCATCATGATCTCTTTTGAATCCAAGAATTTGAATTTTTTTTTTTTTTTTTTTTTTTTTTGCAATGTTTTACAATTGTTGAGACCTGGCTGAGTAATAAATAAATCCATAAATATATATGTGGACGGTGGTTTCAGACCAGCACTCTGGTAGCCAGTCCGTGCAGTTCTGTAAGTCTGGTGTGTGTGTGTGTGTGTGTGTGTTGAGGGGAGCAGATTAGATATAATAAGTCCTGTGGGCCGTGGAGATTCCCTGTGATATAGTGGAAGAGGCTGTCAGTTTGACAGACAGCTTATGGCGGTGTGGCCGGTTGGGTGCAAAGGAGGAGGAGGAGGAGGAGCTGCAGGAGGCACAAAAAAAGGACGGAGGAGATGGATGTCATCCCTCTCCGGGACATGAGAAATGACTGATCTTCACACATCTATCACCGGACCAGGATGAAGGAGGAGATGTGTGGAGGCGGAGGGTTGGGGGACACGGTGAGGCACATCCATTCCCCGGCCCGCCGCTCTCCCACCCAGCCGGCGGGTCACCGAGGGGTAAATCTTTCCCGTGCCTTATTTTGCTGATTGCCCTTCTGACAAGAAATAGAGTTCGGGGACGCCCAGGCAGGTTGTCCCCGGTCGTCCCCCTTGCGTATCGGAGAGCCCAGCAGCAAGTATAAATCCCAACCCCCGGAACACACCTGACACGTGCCGGCAGAGGTGTTGTGATGGATTTATTTAACACGCGCACACAAACTCAACCACATGATGAAACACCTTGCAAAAGAAATACTAAACTTTTCCCTTTTCTTTCATGCAGGAATTACCAGGTGCGCGGGGAGTCGCACTTCTCTGAAGTCTGTCAACTGTCAAACAGTAAAAGACAAAAGTTAAATGACTTAACTCCAAAGGTTTTTTATCTTTTTTTTTTTTTTTTTTTTTTGCAAGAGCCAACAGATTGGCTGCTAAGACTTTAAATTATTCTACTCTCGTTGAAAGAAAAAAAAAAATCCAAAAAAACAAAAAGCAGCTGTCAGTTGACGCCTCATAAATTTTTCTCGCTTTGAAATGTTGGATTCTTTTGCAAAGAACAAAAGCCAATACAGAGGGAAGCTTTACCTGATATGCGATTCTGTTGGCGTTTCTCTCAACTTTAAATCCCCGACAGACTCGGGGCAAATTTTACAGGGACGACACAAACTGAAATTCACACTTTTTGTGACCCAAAATTAAAATTAAATGAATGTAAATATATTTCAGGAGAAAAATCTAATTTTTTTGGAAAATTAAAATAAGAAGAAATTTATAAAAAGATAAGTGAATGGTTGCTTTTCTCAGTATGCGGGTTTGTGTCCGGCTATCCTGCTCCAGCATTGCTACAACCGCAGGAAAAGCAGTATGTAATCAATGGATAGAAAAAAAAAAAGATTAAATCTGTAGGAACGAATAAAAATAATATGAAACAGTAAATTCATATACAAATAAATAAATAAATAATATGTAACTAAACTAAATCAATACATAAGTAGATCAATCAATAAATAATCACATAAATAAAATTCAACCTTTGGTCACTCAGAAAATGTTGACTATCCAAGAAAGTTTTCTCCCGCAAAAGTGAAAGAAGTTCGTGACTGAAGAAATCCCTGGTGCACTCTCGGATGTGTTAGTGCAACGGTCCATCTCTGAAACGGATGTCGCAGCCGTTCACGGGTATTCCAGCTGACGTCCGTAATTTCAGCTGACAGGCCGGGGCGTGCTCCGGGAACGTCCCGATAGAGTGTTGCCGCTCTGCATTTCAAAAGAGACACGTTAGCTGGATTTTGATGGAAATGCAGGATATTCGCTAAGAGTACGTTTTGCAAGGGCGGTAAAACCGATGCGAAGACGTCGTTGCGATCAGATTATATCCAAATAAAAATATAACAATGACGTTAGACCAGTGTGACACAGGTGAAGGTACTGTGAGATTTCCTGCTGGGATGCCAAACTTAAATCTAAGAATTTAAAAAAAAAAAAAAGGGTTGAAAGTAGAAACCACTAAAATCTCATCCATACCACCCTCAGCTTCGGTCCAAATCAGGCTTTATCGGACGCTCCCCGCCTCATGCTATTTTTACTGATAATAATAATAATAATAATAATAATACTATGATTAACTGGCGACGACTCCAGCATGTACCCTGCCTCTCGCCCGGTGACAACTGGGATGGGCTCCAGCATGACCCTGAGTGCAGAATCAGCAGTAGAAGATGGATGGATGGCTGGATGGGTGGATGGATAATAATAATGATAATAATAATAATAAAGCTAGTTTTAAATGATTATAAATATAATTTAATAACATCTCACAACATAGCGTAACAGCACAATGGTTAGCACTTCAGCCTCACAGCATGAAGGACCTGTGTGGAGTTTACATGTTCTTTCCCGTGTTGTGGCAGGATAAACAGCAGATGATGGATTGATGGAATATAAGGAGCATAAGAAGTTAGCATATTAAAAAGAATTAAAATGCAATCAAATCACATTCAATATGAATTTTACTGAATTGAATAAACATATAGATGAATAAATGAATGCATTTAATCAATGAATGTAAAATGATAATAACACAATTGACGAGTGAATTCTTTATGGTATAGTTCCGCTCCCTGTCTGCTCACAATGGTCATTGTAAGTATCTTATCATCCTGCCGTCTGAGTGGCTGCCGTCTACAATGCAACACATCGCACAAATACGTCGTTGTTGACCTTCACCGACTTTTAAGAGGCCGATCTCGTCTCCCGCTGTTTTAATATCATAGCTTTTATCCTGCGATTGCTTGGATGTTAGCGATCTGCTTATCCACTCGCCCCATTCCCCCCCGCGAGGCTATCGATTAACGTTGCTCAATAATAACTCTCCAAAGCCGCAGGTGTGGGGTTTACAGATTACTTTGGCATTTGCGATTGATTTGCCTTTGTGAGAATAGTGATTACTCGGTTATTGATTCGCCTTTTGCGAAGAAAATTATTTCTCCGTTTTAATTTAGGTCACCTATTAATATCCCTGTGAAATGCTCAATTATTTAACATGTATACTGAACAAAATAGCCTCTTGCTACTCATACATATCCTTGACTGGGGATAAAGTCTAAAATACTCAAAATGTACTCTCGTTTTAGTGGTTAGTGATTCAACATGTGTGTGTATGCAGTCCTTCAAGGCATGGATACTTATGTCATCAAAAGTTCAAATCAAGACGGGCTGAGTTGCGCTCAAAGTTGTTAATTTGTAAAAGCAGAAGTTGCTTTTTTTATCTAGTGTGTGTGTGTGTGTTTGCGCCTGAAGCACATTGTATAAAGTTTATATTTGAAGATTTTTTTTTTTCTTATTCCGGGGTCGCCCAGTAGATTATGTATCACAAATCTTAACATCATCAGAATGAAGTTGAAAGTTGCCCTTAAAACTTTGACAAAAAAAAAAAAAAAAGCTTTATTCCATTCAATTTCCCCTAGCCACGACTGCATTCATTCATTCATTCATTTGCTCTCTACTGTTATACTGCAGTCAGGTTTTTATGTTTACATGACATTTACTGAGGGAGTTAATGCTTGTATGTCTGTGGCCCCAAGCCCTGAGTGCAGGATTTGTGGTATAGATGGTGAATGAATTAATGAATTGATAAAAATGTGAAAAAAGGAAAGAAAAATACCAGGAAAGTGAACACAATCAGTGACAGGACAAGGGAGTACTGAAATAAATGTAAGATATATATACTGTATATATTGCAGCCATGGGGGGGGGGGGGGGTATTCTAGTGCAGAGGGTTGCATCAGGAAGGGGATCCAGCGTATTAATTTAGCCAAAACCAAATATGCCACTCAAACATAAGAATCTCATGTCGGATCAGTTGAGGCCGGGTTAACAACAACCACCTTTGATACCGATGACCAACAGGGTACCAATGGAAACTGGGCTACTGTGGGTCGAAGAAGGAGAGGAGGAAGGCGTGTTCAGAGGCAGAGAGAGAAGAGGAAAGGCAAGAGTCTGGATCTGAGAGTAGGGACTTTGAATATCAGGACTATGAAAGGAAAAGGTAGAGAGTTGGTCGACATGATGCTGTGAAGAAAAGTGGATATACTGCGTGTCCAAGGAGACCAGGTGGAAAGGGAGCAGGGCTAGAAGCATTGGAGCAGGCTTTAAGTTGTATTATCATGGTACTGAAGAGAAGGGGAATGGAGTAGGAGTTATATTGAAGGAGGAGTTTGTGAGGAATGTTCTGAGGAGAAAAGAATGTCAGATTTCACCTTGTATAGATGAGATAATCTGAAAAAGATCGGTGACTGCAAAGTAGTGGTAGGTGAGTGTGTAGCCAGACAGCAGAGGATGGTTGTTTGTAGGATGACTGGTGACAAGGAAGATCAAAAGGACAAAGTGTTGGAAGCTGAAAAGGGAGGAGTGTTTTATTGTATTCAGGGAGGAGTTGAGAAAGAATCTGGGTGGTCAGGGAAAGCATCCAGATGATTGGACAACTACAGCCAGTGCTTTCAGGGAGACAGGTAAGACAGTACTCGGTGTGTTGTCTAGAAGGAATATAGATAAAGAGGCTTGGTGGTGGAATGAGGAAGTGTAGGAGTAAATATAGAGTAAGTGAGCCCCTTTTTGTTTGCAGTGGTGATGGACAGGCTGACAGATGAGGTTTGTCAGGAATCTCCATGGACCGTGATGTTTGCACATTGTGACACTGACATTGTGATCTGTAGTGAGAGCAGAGAGCAGGTTGAGGAAAATCTAGAAAGCTGAAGGGATGCGCTGGAAAGGAGAGGAATGAAAGTTAGTCGCAGCAAGAAAGAGTATATGTGTTTGAATAAGAGGAACGGAAAGGTACAGAGAGTGGAGATAAAGAAGTTGGAGGATTTCAAGTATTTAGGGTCAACAGTCCACAGCATAGGAGAGTAAAGAGGTAAAGAAACATGATCAAGAAGGTTTGAATGGGTGGAGAAAACTGTCAGGGGTACTATGTGATTGAAGACTATCAACCTGAATGAAAGGAAAGGTGTACAAGACACTGGTGAGACCAGCGATGCTGTATGGACTAGAAACACCTACAATGACGAAAAGACAGGAGGCAGAGCCAGAAGTCGCAGAGACGAAGATGTTGAGTTTCACTGTGGGGAGTGACCAGGATGGATAGGATCAGGAATGAGTCCATCAGAGGACCTGTTAGATGTTTTGGAGAGAAGGCCAGAGAAGCCAGACTGAGATGGTTCGGTCATGCACAGAGAGGGGGATAGTGAATATAATGGTAAAAAGACGCTGGAATCAGAGCTGCCAGGCAGGAGGTCTTGAGGAAGGCCAAAGAGAAGATTTATGGATGTGGTGAGAGAAGATATGAAGGTGGTTGGTGTGAGAGAGGAGGATACAGAGAATAGGGATAGATGGAGAAAGTTGATTCGCTGTTGTAACCCCTGAAGGGAAAAGCTGAAAGGAGAGCAAGACAAAGATATATACACACTCACACACATTCATGCACATACATATACATATGTGTATGTGTGTATGTGTACGTTGTGTATGTCGCTCCATCCAGCTACAATGACTATCGTCCTGTAGCACTGACCCAAATCATAATGACATGCTTTGTTAACTAGTCACGGCACGCATCAAATCCATCCTCCCCCTGACCCCGGACCCGTTCCAGTTTGCATATTGAGCCAAACGCTCCGCAGAAGTTGCAGTTTGCTCTTCGCTCCACCCAGCCATCTTACGTGCGATCGTTGTTCCCAGACTTCAGTTCAACGCCATTATCCCGCAACAGCTTATTGGTGAACTTCAACAGCTTCAACACCTCCCTCAGCAACTCTGCTGCTGGACTTCTTCCGTGAAAGTCCACAAGCGGCGAAAGTCGCTTGTGAGCCGGCAAAAGCACCAAATCCGTAGAATCGATGGCTTGTGAACTGCCGTTACTGCAACTGCCATCACCAAGGAAGATGAGACCCACAACAGGAAGGAGGTCAAGCTTCTAAGCCCGGGGTGCAGAAACAACAACCTCCTGCTGAACGTCAGCGAGACAAAGGAGATGGTGGTCCCCCGCTGACCGTCAACGGTGCTGCTGGAAAGCGTGAGCAGCACCAAATCCCGGGGGGTGCACGTGGCCTAGGACCAGCGAAGCAGGCACAGCAGCGTCTCTACTTCCTTTGCAATCTCAAGCCAGCCGAAGCCCCAAAACCCATTATGTAAACGTTCTACCGGGGCCGCTTCGGGAGCATCCTGACCTGCTGTATCACTGCGTGAGGAGGGAGCTGCACGGACCACAACAGAAAATATCTACAATACAACACACTTTGCACTACTGCTACGTTTGCCGAATATAGTAAAATCCATCATGCAGCTATTGCATTTTGTATTATATACAATATACTGACTTTTTTCTGCCTTGAAATCCATTTCATTTTCTCACCTGCTATCGTCACACTGCTATTGTATGCTATTTCTTACTGACTTTAATGTGGACTGAACTGTACAGGAAGCTGCTGCTATTTTCGACACTCAAATTACATTTATCAGGTGTTATTCTGATAAACCTCCATTGGCCTTACACCTCAGTACCTTTTAGATTGTATCTGCGTGCACTTTATACTTTATAGTTTGATTATTGTGTGGTGATTAATGTGCACTTTGCTGTTGATATGCACTCTATTATTGTATTGTTAATTTATCTCACCGTGGGAAAATGAAAAACATCTCAATCCTCTTTATGTGTAGTACATGTGGAGAAATTGATACACACACACAGACACACAAATCATATATATTCATATATGCAATTCGATTTATAGCCCATAATATATACTTAACCTTTTTTTCCCTCCACATGTTACATTTACACTCCTCTTAAAGGAGGAAGAGCATAGTAAATATGGGTTCCCAAATCCCTAGCATTGTGCTGTTTACACAATATATACATGTATATATATTTTTTCTCTCATCAAGCAGGGAATTTTAGATAATGTCCTTTCCCTCTCCCCAAAGTAATGCTGACTCCATGTATGGCTCCTCCTCGTCCTCGTCCTCCTCCCATCGGCAGTGGATTAGAGTAGCGAAAGCCCCGTGACATGAAACCAGGAAGGATATAATGCACGAGACAGTGGTGGGTAGGCACAGTGTGTGTTTCCGTATGTGTGTGTGTGTGTCTCAGATGGGGAGTGGGGGTATTGTGTCAGAGATCCGCAACATACAATGGAGGATTGGCATTAATGCCCCTCAGTGTGATGGATAAAAGGGGAAGATGGTGGAGGGGGGGTGAAGGAGAACAAAATTGAAAAAGAGGGAAGAAACAGCCAGAGGAATAGAGTGAGAGAATTATGACTGAAAGCAAGGAGAGATTTGGGGTTCATTCTCCTTCTCTTCTTCTCGTCTCTTTAAATCCCATCTGAGTCATCAAGTCTTTGTCATTGTGTCATCCTTTTTCTTTTTCTTTTTCTTTTTCCTTTCTTCCTCCCGGTGTCACACCGCGGCAAAACTCCAGTCAAGAGTTTACCCGCTGCTGCAGTTTCCTCCCTGTTTTGGAGCTACCTTGGTATCTCAAGAACTTTTGTTCTGAATGATTTAGTCACATCCAGTTAGTTTGTAAAAAAAATAACAATGCCATGTTTGTTCATCATATAATCATATAACCAAATATATCATGCATATTGGTTTGGTGATAGATCGGTAGATTACTATTATTATTATTATTATTATTGTTAGTAGTAGTAGTAGTAGTAGAAGGTGTGATATTTTCTTTGCATTTTCTTTGTATTTTTTTCAATGTATTAATGCACCTGTGTGTATAGTTATTTATTGACTTCAATATTTATGCAATTATTATTATTATTATCATTAATAATAATAATAATAACCAAAACACACAAAAAAAAATCCCCCAGGGATCAATCAAGAAATTCTGATTCATTACTTTATTTTATCTATTTATTCATTTGAGCAGACCACGCTGCATTTGAATGGGCATTTACTAACCAGGACCAGTCGTCTGTCAATTGCTGGACAAGTGCAAACATTATTGTTAGTATTATCATTATTACCATAACTACTATTACTGTTAATATTATAACTACTACTATTAACATAACTGTGTTTTTAATGTATGGTAAATGTACCACTGGCTATTTGAGTTTGACCTGTTTTGGTCGATGGTTGTTTTGTCTTTTTGTCGCCTTCTGATAGAAATCATGTTTCAGGATTAACTCTCCATAAATCCTCCTTTTAAAGATTTCCTTTGAAAAAGACTTTTGCTGGCTTTGTGTGTTTTTCAGAAGCATGTCATGGGAAGGTCGATTGCGTCAGGTTATGGACGACGCAGGTGGGTGAAAAGACCCCAATGCAATTTTCAATAAATGTACATTTTGAGTTTTAACTGGTGCTGAAAAGGATTTATATACTCTGGAAGCAATGGCAAAAAAAAAAAAAAAAAAAAAAAAGCCTGGGGGAATATGATAAAATATTAAATATACAACATTGCAACATTTTTGTTTTGATTTAGGATAATGAAATCTACCATCAGGGAAGGTTTTGCATTATTTTATTAAAACTGGGTATCGTGGTCACAATGATGTCTGTATTAGATATGGAACCGTGACAGATAGAAATAGGGTGTTTTAATAAATTATGTTTAAGAAAAGTATTTATTGTCATTCCATTCCTTGACCTAAACACTTGGAGACAGTATATTTTACCACCATTTTATTTATGTGACCACACATATACATGTCTCGACACTTTCTCTTTGCCTAGATCAATTAATACATGAATACATATCATAATATCATGATCATTGTCTCATCATACATGACTCAGAACTCAGAAGTTTTTTCTCATATTTTTAATAACATCTATTTTTCCAGGAGGGTATTTAGACAGCGAAATGTGAAAAAAAGATGGTACAATCATATTCGTTGAATCATTTAATATGAAAATCATTTTTTGATACATCCTGTTATCCAGTGACGTTTAATTTACATGGCATTTACAGAATGAGAAGCGCTCGACGCATCAGCTGATTTCTCGTACGGAGTCTGACATTTATTGAAAGTTAAAGCCAAATGCACCTGCCTTAGAACCCCCTCTGGAGCCCCTCATCCTACATTGGGTTCCCAGAGAGTACCCACAGTACAAAGCAAGTCTGAGTACAACAAAACTGATTTAAAGAATTTAAAGCATCACTCGACTGAATTCAACCCTCGTAAATATGGCGGCAAGAGAGAGACAACAATGTCTTGTGAAGTGGAGGATTGTAACATTATGTTCCAGCTCAAATGATTCAGATTGAGAACTGAAAGAAACAACTCAGCGGTGGCACTGTGGAAGAACCTAAGGTTTTTTTTTTGTTTGTTTGTTTTGCTTTTTTCCAATTTCCACAAACATGCAGGTAAAATTGAGGATTTGAAATTGCCCAGACATGTGAATGAGGGAGTGAACGGTCTTCCTTATCCTGCGACTGAGTGCAGGATAGGCGAGTAATATAGATGATGGATAATGTGTTTGAGTGTTCAAAAAAAATGAATGAATTATTGACTATCATCATCAATCAAACTTTGTTAACTTTAAACATCTTTGAACTTTTTTGGAAAAAACAGCTTAGGACCACCAAGACAGAATCCCTATCTTTTCTGACACGGCATACTTGGGTTCAATGAGGCCCATTGGTGGTAGCAAGTAGCTGGTTTTAATCAGCACTGAATTGCCTCCAACACCTGCTCCAACTGGCTGAGCGAAAAAAGGAAAACAAGATCACAAAACATTAATACAGTCCCCTCTCCACCGGCATTATCAATTAATTGTGAAGTTTTAAATTTGCCCGTCACCATTTCATTTCCGGGGAGTGTGTTCATTACCCTGTCCTATTAGAGGCACTGAAGTCAGTCAACCCCATGCTCCTGGAAGTTCTGGCAAGTGGCAACATGGCCATTTCAGAGGCTGCTGCTAATCTAACGGACAGTTTTCATTTATTTTCTGATTTAAGAAGTGCTTAGAACCAACTTAAAACTTTTAATGGCAATTTTACACCTGCCTTATTGAGTTTGGTTGGACAGAACGCTTGTTTGTTTTCTCCCTCGTGGCCCCAGTTTGTCCAGATGTAACTGTCAGAAACAACTGACCCAGCCTCTGGTGCTTTTTAATTTATTATAGGTTCTTTTCTTTTCTTTTGCTTCTTCGGGGGGGGAGGGGGGGGGGGGGGTGGGTAGTTGTATCTCTCTGTATGACATATGAATGAGAGATTGAATGCTTGTACGTCTCGAATTGGGTTGGTCTCCACTTGAGAGTTCATGATTTGATGTGTGGTGCTTTGTTCACAAATGTTTTGATATATTTTGAGACTTGCTAAGGCTACAGAGGCTACCCTACCTTACATGATATAATTATAATACAATGATAATAAAATTTGGTCCTAAAGACGATGTGGAATTCTTTCCGGCTGAGCTCATTGTTGGCCAGCTGCAAGGGGTTCCCCTTGAGAACCTTCCAAATACTTTGGCCACCTGTGGATGACCGCCCTGTTTTCCCAGATACTTCTGCCACTGTTGCCCACCTTGGGACCTACACCCCCTGAGGATCTCCTGTCTGTAAGCTATGTCTTTGTCTAGCTCAACACCCACCAATCACTGCTTGGGCCCTGGAGGCAGAAACCCAAGAACTTTGACATTGTTTTTTTGGGGGGGAATCGGGCATGGGTTTTGGTGGATCATCTCAAGCCTCCCTTTGTAGTCCCAGGTGAAAAGTGGAGTAGGACAAGCTTCCGTGTCATGGATGCCCACCCCCCCAAACCCTGTTTCGGCTCCGGATCTTGAAACTGCAACCCTCGCCCCATAGCAAGTAGGCACAGTCGCTATGATCAGGTGATCGGAGATTTATTTTTACCACACGCTTTGCTTGGGGGTTGATGCTAATTCATAGGTTCTGCTAAGTTGCTAAGTTCATGATACGATTTAATACAAGGTAGCGCTGCGTTTTGGTTTAAAGTGGTTGAATAAAACCGAGACCCGGCTACAGAAGTTTGTCTAATTCATATGATTTTCACACATGCACGTGCTCCTGCCTTGCTGTGTCAAACCTCCACCTGTTCCCTGCTCACACTGAAAATAATACAACCGCAAAGAAGCGTTAAGTGAGAATGTAGCCAGACCGCATAGGATGACAGTGCGTAGGATGGCTCTGGTAAAAAAAAAAAAAAAAAAAATGATTAAAATGACAAACTCAGAGCAGAGCGGTTGAAGCTAAAAAAGGAAGAGTATTGTGGTTTTCAGAGAGGCGTTCAGACAGGCCCTATGAGAGCAGGAGGAGCTTCCAGATGACGCGACAACTGCAGCTAATGTGATCAGGGAGACAGGTTGGTAGGAAGGTAAGTATAGAAGGGGGACAAAAAATAGTTTTGCAATAAAGGAAGAGGTGGACAGGAGTATAGGGACATGCAGTGTGAGGTGAATGTCCAAGTGGCAAAGGTCAAAGACAGGGCACACATTGACTCTTATGCTAGCTTGAACTGTAAGGCGGGGAAGTGTGATTTAAACACTGGTTGGTGGAGCTGAGATGGAAAGGGTGAGGTAATTAAGGGTAGCGAGGGAACTGTATTGGCAGGCGCCAGAGGTGTGATCAGATGATGGAAAGAGTACTTTGAAGAGCTGATGAATAAGGAAAATGACAGAGAGCCAAGAGTTGAAGAGGTGACTATTGTGGACCACAAAGTAGCAGAGATCAATAAAGGTGATCGGAGGAGGACATTGAAGAGGGGGAAAGCAGTTTGTCCTGATGATATGCCTGTGGAAGTGTCAAGGAGACATTGCAGTAGAGTTTTTGATCACATCTTTCAACAGGATTTTAGATTAAGAGGATGGCTGGGGAATGAAAAGGTATGCCCATTTTTGAAAATGAGGGAGAGGTACAGAATTGTAATAACTATAGAGAAATAAAGTTGATATGCAACACAATGAAGTAACGGGAGAGAAGTGGATGCTTAACTAAATGCAGATGTAAGCATTAGGGGCGACGTGGCGCAGGAGGTCGAGCAATTGTCTTTGGAACCTGGCTGGATTCCTGGCTCCTCCTAGCGTGTCGAAGTGTTGTTGAGCAAGACACTGAACCCCTGACTGCAGACTGCTGCTCATGGTTCACCCACAATGGCTTCATTGCAGAGAACGAATTTCCTCACATGGATTAATAAAGGAGAAATTATTTTTGAGCAATGGCGCAGTTTTATATTAAAAGAGTACTACAAATGCTTTATTTGCTTTGAGAATGTTGGTTCAGAACAACAGTGAGGGTCAGAGGGAGCTGCGATGTGCCTTTCAAGGTCGAGAAAAAGGGTGCCAAGAGAGGAGCTACGGTGCTATAGGAGGAAGTCAGGAGGAGCAGAAAAGTTCGACTGGCGCAGAACATCTTTGAGAGCTGTGAAACATCGGTTGGGTGCGTCATAGGCGGGGCAAAGGAGTTCAATCAGCTCTGTGTAACTTCTTTTTCACTGTGCAAATGGTCACGCTGACGGATGAGGCGAGACAGGTATCTGTATGGACCGTGATTTTTTCAGATGACATTGTAATCTGCTGTGAGAGCAGGGAGCAGATGGAGGAAAATCTCCAGAGGCAGAGGTATGCTCTGGAATGGAGAGGGGATAATGCTTAGCAGCAGCAAGATGGAATTCATGTGTTTGAATGAGAGGGACCCAGGAGGCAGAGCTCGGGGAGGCAGACATGGAAATGTTGTGGCTTTCTTTGGGAGTGACAAGAATGGATAGGATCTGGTATGAGTCCATCAGAGGAACAGCATATGTTAGATGTTTCTGAGATAAAGTCAGACTGAGATGATTTGACACGTACAGAGGAGGGATAGTGAATCTATCGCTAGAAAGATGCTGATGTTGGAACTGCCTGGCAGGAGGCTTAGAGGAGAAGATTTATGGATGGAGTGAGCGAGGAAATGAAGTAAGCTGGAGTGAGAAAAGAGGATGTAGAGAATAGAGTTAAATGGAGGCAGATGGTTCTCGGTGGCGATCCCTGAAGGGACAAGCCGAAAGGAAAGGAAGTTCGTATATATCATCAGCTCCCCTCCATTTAGCATTTATGGAGCTGACCTTGTTGCCTTGTTCAAGTTTTTACAAATGATGTAAAAGATGATTCCAGGAAAGCAACCGCAAAATTTGTTTCTCTCTACATGAATTTCAGTCAGATCAGCTTCTTTTTAAAGCAGCCATGTGCATCCCATTTTCCTTCAGTGTGTCCTCCTTGTGTCAGAGTTAAATAGAATTAGTATTTTCTGATTGGCTTAATCTTAAAAAATGTGATGGGCAACCAAACTGGAAAGTCCAGAGAAAATATTTCAAGTGGAAGATTCTTTCAGGAGTAGGTATTTCAGGATTATGCTGTCACTTTACTGAAAGCTTCAAGTTTTAAAAATCACTTCTTGGCCTAATGCAAAGCAATTACAATATGATCAAAAAAAGAAATATAGATATTGACAAATGTTACCATCTCATAAAATCTGTTAAAAACGATGTCTGAAATACATTTTATAGTACTGCAAAAATAATTTAATTGGCTGCAAGGTTTGGATTTGAACAGTCCAAGTCAGGTTTCTGGAAACTACAAGTCATTTCTTCTGTGTTCCTTTTTTTTTTTTTTTTTTTTTTAAGAAACTTAACCCCCCTAAATATACATTTTAGTTTCCCTGGAGGAAGACCCCTTTGGCAAAACATTGAATACCTTCTTGCTCCTGATAAGCAGGCATGAGGCTCACAAGACAGCCTCTACAACAAGATTGCCTCACGACCAACTTTTCTGACCAAGTAAAAATGATCTACCATCGAAAAAAAAATATAGAACATACAATATATACAGTATATATATACAAAGAGCATTCTTCATATTCAAAATACATATTGTTTACCTTGCATAACAGCAGGAAGTTGTATGCCAAAATAAGAATCTGTAGATTTTTGCCCAGGACCTTACTCTGAGGATGTTTTGCACTGAATAGATTTAGCCTACAGCACCTGCTGATAGCGGGCCTCAGACATACTTCCAAATGCTCATGAGTCATGGTGGAATGGTGTTTGGATGAAGAACTCCGATTGACATTGCTACGATATACGATGTATCTCCACTACCTCTAGTATACTCTGTGGCTTGACGTTCACTAATTTTTACATTCCCTATGTCCACAGTGGTTAATTTCAAAATATACGCATGGCCTTTGTGAAGCGCCTGAATGTAGAAGTGAACGCATAAATTGATGACACCGTAAAATCGTAGATGATTTTCACAAAATTTTGCGCTTCCGCTTTACAGCGAGAAGGTTCCTGTTTCAATTGCCAAAGGGGAATTTCTGGTGTCCTCTAATAGTCCAAAAACATGCAGTCGGTCAACTGAAGACTAAATTGACCCACCCATCATTGATGGGTGAATGGTTGTCGATGGCATATAAATGAGGGAATGAATGTCGTGCTACGATGTAAGTGAAGCTGTGAATAGTTGCGTGTCTACATGTGACCCTAGGCGAACCTTGCCTCTTGCCAAATGATAGCTGTGTAGGTCTTCTGGTCTTAACTTGTGAAAAAAAAAAATCAGATAAGAGAAAATTATATTCTCTTTACTGCAAAATAGGATTTTGTACAGAAGGAATTCAATTTATTTTAGAAGGTCAGTGCCAGGGGTCAGTGCCAGGGCAGACCTAACAGGGGAGAAAACAGACTGCCTCGCATTTACACAAAATGCTGGTTACTTCATGGTAAGCCGGTCAAATCTGTTTAACGGCCCTCCAGCTCTCAGAGGAACCACCAGCCCCGAGGAAAGAAAGGAGGTGTAGCCCATTTTGCATTCTATAATGAGGCTCCAAACAAATGCAAATGGAATCGAAATCTAGTGAATAATTTGCTCCGGGTTTCCCGCCTTGTTCAAGGAGGACGTTAGAAGTTCAGTAGTCACATTTTGCACATTTCCGTAATAATACATTATATATATATATATATATATATATATATATATATATATATATATATATATATATATATATATATATATATATATATATATATATATATATTTATCACCATTATATATATATACACACACAACATCACCATAGTAACCTTAATAATTTACCTTGTCAATATTTTTTGTCCTCTTACCAATGTAAAATTAAAGTAAAAAAAAAAAAAATAGAAACACTGGGAACAAATAAATACATAAATAAAATAAATTGAAATCATTTTGCCTTCTCAAGGACATTTTAACCTAAACATATTCATAAATAAATAAATCCAGTGCTGGCGACACACTCATAGATTGCTTTCACTGACAGTTAATAGTCCAGATCAACCTGTCCTTCCACTCAGGACTATGTGACCTGGTTCAAAATAAATAAATGAAATGACATAAAATGATTATTTCTTTAACGCCTTCACCTTTCTTAAGGTCTCACATCTTTAATAATGAACTCTCCTGGCAAATGTTATCTACTGCTCATTTTTTTTTTTCCTTTTCTGTCAGTCTTCTTTAGATCGATAGATAGGCTTCAGCAGGCCCATGTTTTGAATAACTGCTCACCGTCTTTGCTAGCGGATTGCCCTTTGGGTATGCATGCATGATGCTTGCTTCCTTTAACAGACAGATTTTTGTCATTTTTTTTCTTAATTTCTTTTTATATTTGGTCTAGCGTGAAATACCTTCATACATGCACCTGTCATCAGTTACCTTCTCTACAACCATGTCCTCATGGTTGTAGCCGGTTGCAAATGGTTGTGGTCACGTGTTCCACCAAAAGATCAACTGCCATTTATTATGATTATTTTTTTTTGATGTATGATTTGCATTGTGCCCAGACACACTGATGGGAAAAATAAATAAATAAAAACAGCATGATTTATAAATCCTCTCAGAGGTTGTCAAAATGCCCTTTAATATATATATATATATTAATATATATATATATATTTCAGACTCATAATATGATAAAAAATACATTAATAAAATTCTTGGAAAACCTTGACCTCTTGAAAACTAAAGCAAGCACTAAAATAACTGTCAACAACGGATAACCAAAACAAATACATAAGTTAATGAAAGACATAACTGCTCTCATGAAAGAAAACAGTTATTTCCAGAAGACCAGGAATTTTTATTTATTCATTTTTATTGTATTTTATTTATTTTATTTTGTTTTGGTTTTTTTTTGGAGGGGGAGGGGGCATTTCAACCCTAAACAAAATATTACCTTCCATGATCTGTCACTTCAAAACAAATCACCGTATGAGTTCTTGAACAGAGAAATGTAAATAAATAAATCCGATAGTTTTGACATTCATTTGGTTGGAAACCTGTCTGCGCTGTCAATTTGTTTTCTTGCCCCAAAAAGAGAGCAAAATATAGCTCTGAATTGATCATCCCTTGTTGTCAGTATCAGTTTATCCTGGATATTTAAAGTTTCAGCTCAGCAGGACCCAACAGCCATCAATTATTGATTTAATCCTGAAAGAATGTTATGAATAAAAATTAACTAAAAAAAAAAAGAAATTCAAAAAGGAAAATGAATGAGTGTGTATATTTATCAAAAAATATAAAAAGCAAATTCCAAAGATATGTATGACTTATTAAAAACAAATCTAGAACTTAGGCAAAGACAGAAGGTTAAACAAAATGAATAAATAAAACAAAACAAAACAAAAAAAAAAAAAATTAAATGATGCATGATTTTTGAATTGGAAATATATGAATTATAAAAAAAAATAAATAGATAAAATAAATGAACAATTTGTGATATTAAATACTGCAAATATAACTGCCTCTTCACTGAACTTTGCTTTCCACTCACCAGTGTCAGGATCTCCTCTCGGCTGCCGAGAGGAGACATGGCTGGGATTAATTCGCAATCGGCACCAGCTGCAGCAGCTGCTGCTAATCAAGAGCCCTATAAAGGGCAGCGGCACGCTCCCCCTGGGGCCGGGGGATTGTGGATGTCCTAGACCACTGCGGACCCCGACCCTGCCACAACCATACCCCTACCCTGTTATGACCGGACCCAGCCGGCCGGTGTAACATTGGACCCTGACCCTTCCTGAAATCCTGCCGTGACTCTTCTTGCTTTCATCCTGCGTCCTGCAACCCTGCCTGGGGCCCGTCCTGGTGAGACCCAGCCCTATGCAACTCTGTCTTGAGGCCAGGGGCTTACCAGCGACACCCTATCTGCCGTTCTACGTAATCAAGCGCTTTCAACCCAGATTCAGATGCGCTGAGGTGTGGTTCCCTGCCCGAGTTCTCCCCCGCGTCTCGTGACAACCAGTTGCTCAGCCTCATTTTCGCTCGCTGTGCCAGTCAAAATCTGGCTGCGCAACATTTCACAAAACCTCACAAAGTGTGAGTACAAGTCTCTTCAAGACATGAAGAAAGGTTTCTATCGAGTTGAACACTACATATTCATAAATAAGAATCTCGTGGATGTGTTTGAGCTATATCTGTGTCAGATTTTTAAACATATATATCTCTATTATGCTGACCAGAGATAAGGTGCAATAAGGCCTTTATAGAATGCTACAGGTCTGAAGTGGAGCTTAAACTAAAAAAGAAAAAACTTTTTTTCAGATTTGTCACTACAGAAGATATATCAGCCATGACATCCTAGTGTAATTGGCATGGTTTATTTTGGCATGTTTTTTTATTTATTAATATTATTTATTTTTATTTTTTTCTAAAGGAGACAAAGGCAAGTTTTCTTGACAGTTGTGCGAAAGTGCTGGAGGGTGAAGCTTAATTGAAGACCCAGAACAAAGAGGAGAATGAGAGACCGAAGGGAGAGCAGGATGCGAATAGAAATGTGGAGAATCTGGGGAATGAGTGCAGAACAGATCAGGGAACCCCAGCAGTGAATAAGTGTCTCTTTCTTTTGATTCTTGCCCTCCTTTTTCTCTCCCAATAATGAGCACTTTTAATGGTTTCTCAGAATGTCAACTCCCAGTCTGCGCGCAGCGGAGCCGGGCTGTGTGTGGGTGGCCGGGACTGGAGGGATTGAGGGAGGCCGGGAAGGAGAAGAGGAAAGGGAGAGGGAAACACAGAGGAGGAGGAGGAGAAGAGTCGATGTACTCGGCAGGCGGATTTCTAACGGAAGTGAATGTGTTTTTAATTCGGCTTGGCTTCAACTAATCATGTCTGGCCAAAGGGGTCAGAGGCAAATTCGGGCGAGCGGCACATTCCCTCAAGCCTGTTTGTTTGTTCACACAAAAGAGGAAATACTTTGTGTAAAGAGCCTTAAATGTGGAGTTCAACATCATAAATATTCCCCTTCCTGAGTTAAAAAAAAATTAAAAAGACCAGTATATATAGGATACTAAAAAATATATATATATATATATATATATATATATACATATATAATCAAGACACAGAGGGGCGGAAAAAATAAGATGAAATATAATTATTAAATCAAATTGAAGTTTACATTAAAATATTTAATTAAAAGAAAATAAAAATAAATAAAAAGTGTGCAAGGTGCATTATCTTGTGCCTGTTTGTTCAAACAAATGCAGATTTTTTTTTCTTAAAAAGTCTTAGATACGGAGTTCAAATCATAAAAATGCTCCTCATGATTAAAAAAAAAAAAAAAAGACTAGTATAAATAGGATATTTGATAAAAACTTTTTTTCTTTTTTTTTTTTAAAGTTCCAGCTCAATGGGACCAAACAATCGTCAACACAGAGAATCACGGGGAATCACGTTCATCAACTATTCCTGAACAATTGTGAGGGTTGTTGTACAAATAGGCATCGGGGTTAAATTAATAAATCCAACCATCCACACATATTCCTCGCCTTATCTGGAGTCGGGTCGCGGGGACATGGAGACTTCGAATCCAGGTCAGCCTGAGATGCCTGAGCCTCTCCAACATGTCATTGGTCTTCCCTGTCGTCTCCTCCCAGCTGGACATGCCTGGAATACCTCCCCCTGGGAGGCGTCCAGGAGGCATCCTGACCAGATGCCTGAGCCACTTCATCTGACTCCTCTTTATGTGGAGGAACAGCGGCTCCACTCTGAGCACCTCCCGGATGACCAAACTTCTCACCCTATCTCTCAGGGAGAGTCCAGCCACCCTGCAGTGGAACTCATTTTGGCCGCTTGTATCCATGATATCGTTATTCCGGTCACTACCAACTGCTAGTGACCGTAGGTGAGGGTTGAAACTTAGATCAACCGGTAAATTGAGAGTTTTGCATTTTGGCTCAGCTCCCTCAGCTCCCTTTTCCACCTGTCGATCTCCTACTCCATACCTCTCTCACTCGTGAACAAGACCCCAGAATACATGAACTCCTCCACTTGGGGCAGAACGTCTTCCCTGACCCAGAGTGGGCATTTTGCACGTTTCTGGTTGTGCACCACTGTCTTGGATTTGGAAGTGTTGATCTTCATCCCGGCTGCTTCACACTCAGCTGCGAACTGTTCCAGTGAGAACTGTAGATCAAGGACTGATGAAGCCAACAGAACCCCATCATCCGCAAAAAGCAGAGACTCGATCCTGCGGTCACCAAACAAGATCCCCTCGACCTAGAAATGCGCCTAGAAATTCTGCCTATAAAACTTATGCACAGAATTGGTGACAAAGGGCAGCCCTGGTGGAGTCCAACTCTCCCTGGAAATTGGTCCGTTCTACAACTGGCAATGAGGACCAAGGTCTGACACCAATCATACAACCCCATAATTGAGGTTCAGTACCCCATACTCCCATAGCACCCCCCACAGGATTGGCTGCAGGACACTTTCAAATGCCTTCTCCAGATCCACAAAACTACAAGACTCCTTTAGGTAAACTCCCATCGAGCCTTGCTGATGGTATAGAGCTGGTCCACAGTTCCATGACCAGGACAAAAACCACACTGCTCCTCCTAGATCCGAGGTTCAATGATCCAGTGGACCCTCTTCTCCAGCACCGCTGAATAGACCTTACCGGGAGGCTGAGGAGTGTGATCCCCCTGTATTTGGAGCACACCCTCCGATTCCAAGGTCCCCCTTGGCCCTTCCTGTGGGTGGTTAGCCCAGGAGAAGTGGGGCCCATATCAGTCCTGCTGGCTGTGCCCGTCCCAGTCCCATGGGTTAAAGCCTGGCCACCAGGTGCTCGCCATTGAGCCCCACCTCTAGGGCTGGCTCCAGAGGAGGGCCACATTGACCGACATCTGGGCAAAGGAAAACCAGATCCAAACGTTTTCTTCCTCATAGGGGTTTTCTGAGCTGCGCTTTGTCTGGTCCCTCACCTACATCACCAATGCTGCAAATATTCACTGATGTAGGTATTATCATAATTTACATATCGTCAGTGTCGGTTTATCCTGGATAGTTAAAAAAGAAAAGTTGCAGTTCAACAGGACCAAACAACCGTGAGCAAACAGAGGTCGAATAAGGTTCATCAACTATTCATGAGAAAATGTGTGGATTAAAATCAGGAAGGGGGGTTAAATAGATAAATAAATGAACAAATAAATAAATGGATAAATTGATAAATAAATAAATAAATAGACAAACAAACAAATAAATAAATAATTAAATAAATAGAAATAGATAAATTACAAAAGTCAGAGGAAATATAATTGTTCAATCAAATCAATTTGCATTAAAGAAATAAAGTAAGCACAAAAATCTAAATAAAAAATCTAATGTGCACGGCACATTCCCTAATGCCCGTTTGTTCATAAGAAAGTAGAAATGTTTCTTCATTATAAATATTCCCCTTCCTGATTTGAAAGAAAGAGACCTGTTTGGCCCATGCCAGAAATAGTGGCAAAATGATAACGTTTAAGAAGAAAGCCCTGCGCCAGAAATAAATATTCCATGAAGCAATCGAAGAGTTTCAGTTTACAAAACAAATCTCTATGGTCTTCAGGCGAGGAAATATATTTGCTTCCTCTTTTTTCTCAGGCACTGGGGCTGATGTAACGGGATCACCTCACCACCATAGATTCTTCACCTGAGGCTAATAGATCGCGTATCAACATATCAGATAAGTGAGCAATCTGAAACCAGAAATGATGAGAGCCATAGCCCAATGCGAGATCTAAAGTTTGCTTCAGACCAGACACAAAATGACCAAAAACTGAAATGATGTCTCAGAAATAATTTGCCAGGAAGTTTGTCCTCTCATGAGAAGTGATTATTAAAGTTTCCAACAATCAGAATTTCCTCTAGTAATGCGGAAAGTTTGCAAAATCCAAAGATGAAATTGCTGTTATACTCGGCTGGGCAGTAAATCATTGCAATCACCACAAGTGCAACAGGGTCTGTGATGGTGCAAAGCAGGGTGTAATTCAGAGTTTGCATGAGAAGACGAGCCCCCCATCCCCTGTCCGTCCAGGACTTGTCTCTGGGTGATAGAGCTCTACTTCCATGTGGGTAAAGAAGTCTTTAACAGACATTGGTTTGAGCCATTCGGACTTTTAGGCCCCTTGTCAGAAGGCAGAAGAGTGCAGCCTGGGAAAGGCCACACCACGGCTGGGGCTCAATCAACTCCGGTGACTGCAGGTAAACAGGAAGTATTCTGTGTCGTTGACAACAGACAGAGTTGTTCCTTGTTTACAACAATATTCTCAGGCCCACCTGACTGTCGCAGCATTTGCTTCGGTGATGTTTGCGAGTCCACCTCTGCAAGAAAGTAAGCAGTGCCACCTCAGGATTGGGTTTCTCCTTTGCAGATGATGTGATCCTGTTGGCTTCATCAGAAAGTGATTTTCAATTCTCGCCAGAGCGGTCCTCAGCCAGGCTGAAGATCAGCACCTTGAAATCCGAGACCATGGTTATCAGCAGGTCGGGGATGAAGGCCTGCCCCAAGTGAAGGTATATTATTATCTTTGGGTCTTGTTCACAAGTGGCTGAAGGATGGAGTGGGAGGTCCATAGGCGTTGGCCGTGATGCTGACTCTGCATTGGTCTGTTGTGGAGAAGAAGGAGCGGAGCCAGAAGATGAAGCTTTCAATTTACCGGTCGATCTTCGTTCCCACCCTCACCTATTGTCACAAGCTATGGGTTGTGACCGAAAGATCAAGGTCACGAAGCCAAGCATCCGAAATGAGCTTCCCCTGCAGGATGTCTAAACTCCTCCTTACCGAAAGCATCAGGTGTTTAACCATCCAAGATGGCTCAGAGTAAAGCCACTGCTCCTCTGCATTGAGGGGAGTCAGATGAGGTGGCTTGGGCCAGGATGCCTTCTGGATGTCTAATCAAGACAAGACCCAGAACACTCTGGAGAGACCGGGAAACCTTGGGATTCCCCCAGAAGTGCTGGCCCAAATGGCCGGGGAAAGGGAAGCCTGGGCCTCCCTGCTTCAGCCCCCATCCCCGCGATACCACCTCTGGATAAGGCCAAAAAGTTTGTTGGATGGTGCCACAATTCATCCAGCACTGTAGCGAGCACTGTAGGAAACCCAAATATTACCTGTCATCAATTCAAAAGACTCGGCACTGAGAAACCAAATGTATCAAGAAGCCCTCGAGCTCTTTACTTACAACGAAGACCAAGGATTCAGTACAATGGAGGACAACATTGTAAGCAAAGTGCTCGTCAAAAATGTGGAGGTCACAGGAACAGGAATGGAGAGACGGCATACCGAAACAACCTTTTGCAATCTTGAAAAAATAATTTAGAGAGGGGTTATTTTTTGCTGTGCTTCCATTGTGTGTTTTGTGTATTGTTACCTCTACTGACTGGTTATTTATTCATTTGTTTTTATTTAATTATTTGAATGTTGTTAAGGAGAACAAAACAAAAAAACACCGCTTTTATTTCTTTTTTATCTCTTTTACTTTTATATTCAAGATTTTGATAGAGATTTTTACCTTTTTACTCTTTTTTTAATCATTATTATTTTCATGTATTTAATTTTCAACAATATTTCAACAATTTCCAAAAGCATGGGATAATTGAAGTTCTTCTCATTGATTTATTTGTGTGTGACTAAAATGATCTTGTATATTTTCGATCATGTTTTAGAAACTCCACTCGTCATTGTTTTATTTTAGCCACATCCATGTGTTCATCACAAGCGTTCAAGATGGGAAAATGAAAAGTTGAGATGATGACCTTAGTTTTGTGGACTCATTTTATGGTTCAACAAAAAAGACAAACAATGGCTGTATTTTTGCTGAAATCAATCAATTTGATTACTACTGAGCCACGGACATGGCATATACAGAGTTCAGTGTATAATAGACTTGCACTGAGGGACATTAATGGAGCCTGGGGACAGAAATGTTTCAGTCTGAGCCTCTCTGATGGGTTATTGCTTTATGGAGCCAAACAAAACGCCCGTTGAACTACAAAATCGACAACCTCGGCCGGGGTCTTTCCGAAAGAGAGCGGCTCTGTTGACAACTCCGTCGAGATGTCAAATGGAAGCAGTGCTGCCTCCAAAACATCCTCCTCCTCCTCCTCCTCCCGCACCACAAGCCGACAGTCTTGACAAAAAAATAAAATGATTGTAGTCGGAGAGGCTCTTCGAAAAAAATAAATGTTAAGACAATGTATAGAAACTGGTTGCTATCTACTCACGGCACAAAGGTACCTGGTTCAATTCCTATGAGGCCCTCTGTGTTGACGATTCGCATGAGTTCCCTCCGGGTTCTTGAGTTTCCACCCCTTGTCCCAGAACATGCTGAAGGCTCATTTGAGAACCTGAATTTCCCAAAGGGGTCAATGGGAAAGTGAATGGTTGGGTGAACTTTCCGAAGCTTCATAATGAACCAAAAAACAAGCTAACTGGTTCAACTCTGCATTTTCCGCCATGAATCAAGAGACAGATGTTTGTGAAATGTACTCACCGTTAGCAACAAACTATTGGTATAAACTGAATTGATTCTGGTAATTTGGTTAGATCCTTTTTCATTTCATTTTTAATGGTTATGATTAATCAAGTTACCGATTTTTATATGCATTTGATATACTTCTGTTTACACATAGGAGGCCATAAATTAGTCAAACATGGCATGGGAGGGGCACTACATGACGGGCACCCGTATCATGGTTGACTGAAGATTGTGGAAGAATATAAATAAATATTTGATTCATGAAAATAGTTTTTCTTTACATTTCACCTTTTCCCTTCTGGGGTCCCACAGCGAATCAACCTTCTCCATCTAACCCTATTCTCTGTATCCTCCTCTCTCACGCCAACCACCTTCATATCCTCTCTCATGATGCCCATATATCTTCTCTTTGGTCTTCCTCGAGACCTCCTTCCTGGCTGTTCCAAATCCATGATTCGTGAAAAGAATAAACAACGCTATTCTATCACTTGTTGCAATTTCCCCAGCGATAACAAGGCTGTGATGAAATGAAGCATATAATAATGTGTATAAATAGATATAATGTATATGTATGTATATGAATTGGTACACTGTATACCTATATATGTCATGATGCATATGTAGGATTGAATTGATAATAGAAATATATCTTTTTAAATTGATGTTTAATGGGTATATTTTAATATTCATTTATTGTTATCAATATTATTATTATTACACTCACCTTTTGCAAAAATGTATCCTTATTTTATTTATGAATATAGCTATTATTATTATTATTATTATTTTATTAAATTTTGGGGGGGTTATCTATTGTTTTTTTAATGTATTAATTTATTTTTCATTTGTTTATTTTTCTTGTTCTTTTAACATTGCGTGAGATGACCTTGAAAACCAGAATAATCAATCTCTCCACCTCTTTTCCACATTCTCCGTTGCTTTGGACTGTTGACCCCAAGTACCTGAAATCCTCAAACTTCTTGATCTCCACTCCCTGTTGCCTCACCGTTCCACCCAGGATCCTCTCATTTACACACACATAATGTGTCTTCCTGCAACTAATCTTCATTCCTCTCCCTTTCAGCACATACCTCCATCTCTCTAGATTTTTCTCTACCTGTTCTCAGCCATTTTCCTGTCTAACCTCATCTGTCAGCCTTCCCATCACCACTGCAAACAAGAAGGGGCTCAGATGTGATCCCTGATGGAGTTCAACCTCCATCTTGAACTTCTTTGTTACCCCTACATCACACCACACCATTGTCTCACAGCTAGCATACATGTCCTGTACCGGTCTAATATATTTCTCTGCCACTCCAGACTTCCTCATACAATTCCAGAGCTCCTCTCTTGGCACCCTGTCATATGCTTTTTCTAGGTTTACAAAAACACAATGCAGCTTCCTTTGGCCTTCTCTGGCCTTCTCTATTAGCATTCTCAAAGCAAATACTGCATCTGTAGTACTCTTTCTAGGCATGAAGCCATACTGCTGTTCACAAATGCTGACTTCTGCTCTCAGTCTAGTTTCCCATAACTTCATTGCATGGCTCATCAACTCAATCCTTCTAAAGTTGCTGCAATTCTGCACACCCCACTTATTCTCAAATATAGGCAACATCACAATTCGTCTCCATTCTTCAGGCATCTTCTCACCCTCTAAAATCCTGCTGAACAATCAAGGTATATCAGTTATATCATCAGGACCAACTGCTTTTCCACTCTTCATCCTCTTCAATGCCCTCCTCACTTCACTTTTACTAATCTCTGCTACTTTATGGTCTATAATAGTCACCTCTTCTACCCTCTCCTCTCTTCGATTTTTTCCATTTTCCACATTCATCAGCTCTTTAAAGTACTCTTTCCATCTTCCCATCACTGTTCTAGCATCTGTCATTACATTTCCCTCTCCATCCTTAATCACCCAGACCCGTTGTACATCCTCTCCATCATTATCTCTCTGTTTCGCCAACCTGTATCGATCATTCTCTCCCTCCTTAGTGTCCAGTCGAGCATACAGGTCATCGTATGCCTTTTGTTTTGCCTTTGCTTCTTCTATCTTTGACTTACCCTGTGCTCTTCCCTGTACTCCTGTCTGTTCTCTTCAGTCCTCTCAGTATCCCACTTCGTCTTTGCTAACCACTTTCTCCGTATATACTCCTGCACTTCCTCTTTCAACCGCCAAGTCTTCTTATCTACTTTCTTTCCAGATGACACACCAAGTATCCTCCTACAGTTCTCCCTGATAGCACTAGCTGTAGTTGTGCAATCATCTGGAAGCTCACCCTGACCACCCAGACCCTTTCTCAACTCCTCCCTTTTCAGCTCCCCCACTTTTTCTTCTGCTTTGCCTCTGTCCTCCTGATCTTCCTTGTCACTGGAGTCGTCCTTCAAACCAGCATCCTATGCTGCCTATGCTGTCTGGCTATACTCTCACCTAAATATACTCACAAGTTACCCTATGTTCCCGTTTTTTTCTGGAAAAAGGTGTTCAATACAGCCATTTCAATCCTTTTTGCAAAATCTACCACCTTCTGTCCCTCTGAAATCCTATCTGAGTATGCCAAATCTGCCCATCACTTCTTCATCACCCTCTATTGCCTTCCCCAACATATCCATTGAAATCTGCTCCAATTACCACTCTCTCATCCCATTCTTTTCACCTCCAAAATGTTTCTGACAAATCCATCCTTCAAGAAAGCTCCTACTCCATTTCTCTTCTTGTCACTACCATGTTAGTACAACTTAAAGCCTGCTCCCAAGCTTCTCGCCTTACTGCCTTTCCAACTGGTATACTGGACATACAGTATATCCACTTTCCTTCTCTGCATCATGTTGACCAACTCTGTACTATTTCCTGTCATAGTCCCTACTCTCAGTCCCAGACTCTTGCCTTTCAACTTCTAGGTCTGCCTCCCAACACACTATCCTCCTCTAGTTCATTGTCCTACAGTAGCCCAGTTTCCATTGGTTCCCTGTAGGTCATCAGTGCCAATGGCGGTTGTTGTTATTATTATTATTATTATTATTATTATTATTATTATTATTATTATTATTATTATTATTATTATTATTATTATTATTATTATTATTATTATTGTTGTTGTATCATTGATTAATTATTTTTAATAGTATTGTATATAATATTGTACAATTTATTTTCTTTCTTCTTACCTATGTCCACACATTTTCCACATACATTACCTTTATTTATTATTATAACTATTATCATTACATTTTTTAAATATCATTCTGATAACGATTTTTTATAATAATTTTTTCATCAGACATCTCTTCTTGAATCGTCTTACCTACATCCACATCCACACATTATAATTTCTATTATCTTCATGATTGTTATTATCATTGTTAAATCATGGTTATTAGTAATAATTGTATCTATTTTTTCTCTTTGAATCTCTTTTCTACCACTCAACCCAAAGTCTGCATTAAAAAAATATTCCCAATGATAATTTCCACCTTACATGGCGAGCTGAACTTCACCATGCAGATATTTTTTATATATTTTGCCAGAGTGAGTCAGTTGTTTGTGTGATTTTTCCAGCTCTCGGCCACCACATGGGACACTTCAAGATGGCAGTGGAAAAAAAAAACTGTTTTGCCGCCTACAAGCCAGCTCAGATACCCTATTGGCGTTGCCTGGCAATCTGAGGCTGCACTAAGGTCAGGAGTATATATTCCAACCTGGTCGTTCTCAGAGCCTCCCCACCCCCTGTGAATTCAGTGCACCTTTGCTCTAACTTCTGCTTTTATACAGAAAAGTGTTTTTAATGGAACTTTAGTTCAGCGTTTCCTTAAACACATTCATCACATTCTCATTCATAATTCATTTACTTGTTCATTTTCACATTCCCTCTGCCTTCTGCGTTCATTATTCATGCCATGTTTCCCTGGATATTAGTCATTCCCGTAATAAATACCCTCATTTATGGGATTTTTTGTTTCTGTGTTCCTCAGTGAATTACTACACGGCCACCGGTAAAGAGAATTTACTGTGTAATGTTTATCCGAAAATTCAGTGTTGCACCGCAGCAGTGTTTTTTATATATATATATATATATATATATATATATATATATATATATATATATATATATATACCCGCCTAGCTTTCCCGGAAATAAGTGAAATTGATGCTGATCTTCGTCTGAGAAGCTTTTAAAAAGACTATATTCAATAGTATGCTTTCCAAAACTGATATTTATGTGGATATATGACCTTTTTTTTGTCAACCTGATAAGGTGAAGTTCATGTTGTTGTTTCCATCGTGAAAAAAAGGGCTGGTTGCCATGGCACGAAGTGTTCCTTAAGGCATAACCTTTTTGATTTTTTGCGTAAAAAGGCAAATAATGCTTTGAAATGGCTTTGTTAATTTGCATCAGAATAATCATAGTTAGGTAATTTGCAGTCGAGAATTTTACACCAAATGCCTATCTGTGCTTATATGTATTTATTTGTATTCAGTAATTTTGTGCATGGATTTTTGAATTTATTTTATTTTTTTATTTAGTTTTGGATTTGTGTTGAGATACATTAAGTTTTGGGAACAGTCTTCAATGGATAGAAGTAACTAGAAGTTGTTCTAACAATATGCAGCAGGTGTCAACCAAAAAACTGGGGTGGATATTTCAGCTTTTTGCTCAAGTTATAAAAATGGCAAATAAGCCCCATAAATCCAAGTGCATGTGTTAAGTTTTCATTGACGCCTAAAGGATTCTCTGCTTATTTTTTGCAGTTACTCAATGAGCTTCAAAAGACCTTTATCAATATATTAATTGTGATGATGTGATAACTTTTTTAAGCGCTTTCTTGCCGGTTCAGAAATACATCACAGAAAAAAAATAAAGTGAAATAACATCATCAACCATGATGAACCACTTATCATTTAGATAAGTGCATGGGTAAAAAAAAAAAAAAGCATGTCCTGTTGGATGGTGACGCTATTGTTTGCACTTCCACTTCACAACAAGGACATCCTTGGTTCGATCCATTGGAGAACTCACTGTACAGTCTCATTTTTGTGGTTCCCTTCTGTAATCCAAGCTAAACATTTGGTTAAGACCCTGTTTAAAGGGTCGGCAAGGCAGTGTGCCATACCTAGTACTATTGCTAAGCTAAATCCTTTCGCGTCAAGTACCGTTTTTTGTGACAAAAAAAAGAAAAAAAAAAACTTTGTGGTTAACTCATGCCTTTTTACTTCACAGCTATATTCCAACAAGTTTCTTTTTTTGAACCCTGTATATGTTAGGATATGTGTGTGTGTCAAATAAATATATTTATTTTTGTGAGAAAAAAACTAGATAAGCAAGTGACAAGTGTTATACGCTGTATGAAATAGGGCATTTTAACTTATCAAACCCAAGATGTCCATTAAAATAATAATATGCAGGGAGGTGAATAACTGGATAATAAATGAACAAATCAAAATTGACTTATCGAACTTATATATCAAAAAAATAGATAAATTCAGTAAACAAAACAAAAATAATAAATGAATGTTTAAAAAAATACATGTCTTTTAAAATAATATTTAAATTAATAAAACTGTAGTGAAATAGAATCAATCTTGATAAATGCATGCATCAATAAAACCAAACAGATAAATAAAAAGATAAATCATGAACATAAAATAAAGCTAAATAAATAAGCAAATACACATATGAATTAAAATGAACAGATAAATAATAAAATAAACACATAAATAAATGAGTAAACACAAAACCACATGAATGAATGAATAGAGGAAATAAAATAAAACAGATAAATGCGCAATTAAAGGCATAGATACATAAACAAAGGAACAAAACAACTACATCTCTTTAGGTCAAAGTATCACTTGGAGGCCTCGCGATCTCCAACACTAATGAGCTTTAGAATTTATTTCAATAAATAAAGAACAAAACAAATTAAAAAAAAAAAAAAATCATAAATTTATGTTAAAATAAATAAGATAATTATTATGAAAATAAATTAAATCTTTATAAAATCAATGCATAAATGAAACCAAACAGATAACTAAATAGATAAATATTGAAAGTAATGTTAAGTGAAGTAAATAAACCTATACATATATAAAACTAAAAAGATAAATATGTATGTAAATGCATAGATAAGTAAAAAAAACAACCTTTATTCATGTCACAGTACCACTTGGAGCCTTGGAATTTACTTAAATGAGTCAAAAGTTAGTGTTTGGGACCCCCCCATAATGCTTAGGGATTTGAAAACGGGACTAGAACCAACAACCCTTACCTTTGGCAAAGCTACAAAAAGCTTTTATGAGGGCTCAACCTGACCCCTCCTTAACCCCCCAAAATTGTCAAACCCCCGCTAAAAAATTTAGAATCCCACGCCAACTATTTTTTTTAAATAATGGATTCTTGTGTTGGGTTGTAACATAATGGCGGCTCCGGGTGATGTCTGGCAGAATATGGATATTGCACAAGCGGGCTTTCATGAATAAGCAACTTCTGTATGAATGTGGAGGAGAATTTAGGAGCTGAGGAGTCACACACTTTGTCTCCGGAGTTAATAGACTGATATACGTGCACTCAACCGGTATTATCTAAAAGGCCTTTGTAAGCGTTCGCCGCCTCTATACCATCGGCCATTGTGTCTGTGTACACGAGGTTCAGCCGGCTGCCCGTACTCAACTGCTTGGCGAAGATATAAATTCTGGACCAAACTAACCTTTGTGTCAGGACCTAATTTGCAGCACAAGCCTGCCAGCTCCTGTATTTCTGCAGAATTTTTTATGACTCCACTCGCTCCGGCTGTTAATCTTTTGCATTCAGTGGTGTATCTCTCGAGGATGCTGACTTCATTTTCCGTGGGCCTTATTCCAAGCACGGGCAGCCAAAGTTCACGTAAGCTTCAAAAACTACTGGTCTGCATTGGTTTTTTTCTCTCCCGATCCGCTGTTCTGTGAACCTCTTTGCAACCTAATTTATCTCCCTCATGTTTGATGTCATCACCTCTCACTTTGCACTTATTTTAAGTTTTAATCCTGCTTGTTTCACTTTAAATGCAGTTTAAATTTAAACTTCTGTTATGTATGATGATGCAACAGGTCATTGGATCACTGCAGTTAATAAGAATACATCTCATAATAAGGTTGGTCGTGTATCCTTTAATCCCAGCCTACATTGGATGATATTTTCTTTATGTTTTATTATTAAACGGCACAGTAAAGTACAGTAACAGTTATGTTTTGCTCTGCCACCTTCATGTGGATTCTCTGCAGCTACTTTTTTGTATTTGATTAACCCAGAGTAAAAAGGAATAATAAAATAGATAATAAATAAAAGCACTAAAAAATGTATAAATGCAAAAGACATCAATAAATCAATCACTCAATAATTATCATTGACTGATTATTATTTCTAGTAGCAGTAGTATTGTTATGATGATGATAACTATACATATTATTTTTACCTTTTTAATTTATTTTGATATAATTTCTTTTAATTTATTTTGTATATTTTACTTTTAATTATCATTTTTATGAGTTGATCACCTACCATCTCATTCTCCTTGAGGTCACAGAGATGCTTGGGCCTATTGCAACTCTCAGGATCACTAATTCGATCCGACAGTTTAATGCAGTTTGTCATTATTTTAATTAATGACACCATTAAAAATAATAATATTAAACAACAAAATATTATAAATAATAAATATATATATATATATATATCGTGGAATCCCAGCTTCAACAATATCAATAAAATCTTCATCTTTAACCGGCAGAACAGAAAAAGTACTTGGTGACCTGTGGCATACTTTTTTGTAGTCATCTAGCCAATAATGCAATAATGATGTTATTAAGGAAGGACTCTCTGTTCTCCTTTTTTTTTTTCATCATCTCAATGCCTTCCATCCCACTGTGAAAAGTATTGTAATTCTGAGAACCTCATCATTCCTTCGCAATTCATCAAACATGATAATTGCAGCTGAATCACTGACAGGTGAAGTGAGTAACATTGATCATCTTGTAATAATGGCACCCGTCAGCGGGAATGATAGATTGGCTGGTAAAGAGTTAGTTCTTCAAATTGATGTGTTTAAACATGGGTGAGAGACAAGAGGTAGGATATAACTTTGGCACGATGACCTAGCGATTGCGTTGACTATCGTTCTCGTGGAGATCGAGGGGAGTCCAGATAAAAATTGAAAGTGTTTAATGGCGTTGATAAAGGGAGAAGGAAAAAAGAATGCAGTTGAGTTGTGCTGGAAAGGTAATCCAGAGCAATGTGAAGGGAAACCGTATATTATGCAGCCATATGTTAGGTACGGTATAATAACTTGTAAAAAAGCATTAAATTAACTAAATAAGCAAGGTAATAAAATGAGTAATAAGTAATACAAAAAGGTCAATTTATTATACAATATTATTATATAACATACCATCAGGATCACTTTTTTTTTTTGGTGCAATAGGAAAAAAAATCAAAAGCATTGATATAATGATAAAAATGTATAAATGTGTTTTTGATAAAATATATTCTCGTAAAGATAACATAATTACATTTTCATAAACTTACATGAATGAATATAATACTATGTGGATTGTAACCAAAAAAAATGTTGGTGTAAAATTGGGAAAAGATAAAATAATACATATATATATATATATATATATATATATATATATATATATGAGTAATGTTGGTACATGTGGTGATAACAGATAAATCTTTTTATAATACAACATTGTTATGATATGATATTTTTATGTTATATGCATGAATAAAAGCAAAGAGATGATTTGTAGGTTGTAACACAAACATATTTTGATCATAAATTATGCAAACAGTATAGATATGATATAATGTAAATAACCATCCATTGTCCACCACTTATCCTGCACTCAGGGCCTCAAGGGATGCTGGAGCTTATCCCAGCATCGCGGGGTTCACCCTGGATTGGTCGCCAGTCAGTTGCAGGGCCACATATTCAGACAGACCTTCACTCACTCATTCATCTTGGGCAATTTTCCCTAAAATTGGAAAAAAATATTAGGAGAACATGCAAACTCCACACAGAGAGGTCCCCTTTTTGGAATTTAACCACCGTCCGACGTGCTGTGAGCCAAAGTACTAACCATTGTGCCATCAAAATTATTCATCATAACATATTATCATAATAATAGTGCTGGTCACCATTAACATTGT
Organism: Fistularia commersonii; assembly: GCF_037954325.1. NCBI lineage: Eukaryota > Metazoa > Chordata > Actinopteri > Syngnathiformes > Fistulariidae > Fistularia > Fistularia commersonii. The sequence continues at coordinate 2,499,191 of NC_141314.1, forward strand.
GTTTAATCTGCTCATTATTTGCACATCACAAGTGTGTGAAATAAGCTTTGTTGTTTAGTAGCACGGCTGATAATGAAGATGGCTTTGCCCTCTGAATAAAGCCAATTACTTGTTCTTTTGCTGGGCCGGAGGAGAAAGTCTTTTATTTCTTTCTATTTTCCACAGATATTTCTTTTAAACATGACATGTGGGTTTGTGGTACGACTTTGATGAAAAAAAAAAAAACAAAAAAAAAAACAACAACTCATATTTGCTTGTTTTGTGGAGTCTGTAATTTGTATTTACGAGACAGCGAGGGCCTACTAAAAGGTGCCAGCATAATTAACATCATCGCTCCAACGTTTTTTTTTTTTTTGCGATATCTACCAGTTAGTCCTTCTCACACAGACTTTATGTTTTATTGGGCATTTTTTGAAGGGCTTTTAAAGGGGTCTGAACAGTGTCCTCTTTGTGATGAAGCAATATCAGGGAAAAAAAAAAAAAAAATTGTTAGTTTAGGAGACTGAGTTATCGAACCTTCTATCCGTCAAAATCAGATTTGTGTTTTGTCATTCATTCAACCCGTCCTTCCTTAATAAATAAAGTCATAACCCTTTTTTATCGACGTCTTTATTGGTTGGAGGTACAGCTTTGTCGGCAGTAACTGCAGAACTGCGGTTTTATCGGCGCTGTATTCCTTAAGTCGCTTCAGAAGTTCACTCTCTTAAACTATAACGCCAATAAAAGGTTGTGTGCATGTAGAGACTTGTTTGATACCATTGCCTGGCAGGATATTCGTTTATACGTCTTTTGGTTACTTAGAAAATTAAAACAAATAAAAAAAATATATGAATTAAAAAAAAAAAAAAAAAAAAAGTTTTAAAAACAGATAAAGTAAAAATAACATTACAAACATTATAATAATTACAATATTATATTAACATAATATAATTATTATTATTATAAATACATTTTAGACAGTGGAACATTTAGTTTTATGTGAGATGTGTTGGATCTTCTCCTACTCCAGGGGTGTAAAGCTCATTTTCACCGAGGGCCACATCAGTATAATGGTGGCCCTCAAAGGGTCACATGTAATGGTAACAGTATAAATGTAACTACATGTAACCAAATGTAATGTAAGATAAATGTAACTACTCCTTGATGTCAAATAACCCTGAATTTTTGACTTATTCAAATCCAAATTGTTACATATGCATTCCCATCAATCTTCAAACAGCCTTCCATCTGCATGAACTATTCTCTTTCCTGACATTTAGGGATAATTTGTATTTCTTAATTCTACTTGTTGAAAATGACATTGATTTGGATATACAGCGATCTAATGGACGTCACTTTGTTGGTAACATGATCGGCATGAATATTGGGAAATGTAGTTTATGTTCAATGCACGCGTTTGACTTATTTATTTGAAGATAATCAGACCTTTTAAGCCATTCTTGCGGGCCACATAAAATTACCTGGTGGGCCACATTTGGTCTGCAGGCCTTGAGTTTGATGCATGTGCCAAACAGCCTTAAGAATAAGAATAAGAATAAGAATAAGAATAAGAATAAGAATAAGAATAAGAATAAGAATAAGAATAAGAATAAGAATAAGAATAAGAATAAGAATAAGAATAAGAATAAGAATAAGAATAAGAATAAGAATAAGAATAAGAATAAGAATAAGAATAAGAATAAGAATAAGAATGAGAACAACTTTATTTATCCCGAAGGAAGTTGTTGTGCCAGAGTTACAAGAAAAAAAAAACAATAATAAATAATAGTAGAAAATGGTATAAACAGTAAAGAAGTACAAATAAACTATAAAGTGTCTTAAGTAGCTAGTGAAAACTATAAAGTGTCGTAGGTCTTAAGTACCAAGTGAATGATAAGGAGTGCACAAGAGTATGAAAAAATATTGTACATGTAGTTGTTATGAAATATTGCACAGTTATGAACATATATACAGATAAATTATTACAATTTACGGTAAGTGGGTGAGATTTTTTTTTTTTTTTTTTTTTTTAAGGTTTAAGATTTTAAGATTCCCTGGGGCCGTCTGATAGCCTCAGGTAGGAAAGACCTCCTGTGGTGTTTGGTGCTCCTCTGTGGTATCAGTCTACGGCTGAAAGAGCTCTGACAGGACGTCAGTGTGGCATGCAGGGGGGGGTGAACATTGTCCATGATGCTGAGGAGCTTCCTCAGCATCCTCCTCTCTGACACCTGCACAACAGACTGCAGCTCCACTCCCAGGACAGATCCAGCTCTCCTGATGAGCTTGTTGAGTTAGCGTCAGCTCTCTTGAGCCTGCTGCCCCAGCACACAACAGCGTAGAAGATGACTCTGGACACCACCGAGTGGTAAAACATCTGCAGCATGGTCCTGCTGATGTTGGAAGATCCAAGCATCCTGAGGAAGAACAGCGGCAGAGGTAGCGGCTCTGACCCTTCTTGACAATGGCGTTGGTGTTAACAGTCCAGTCCAGTTTGTTGTCCAAGTGGACACCCAGGTACCCAGTTGTCCATAATTACAATAATAATTAATATTAATTATTAATTATTAGTTATCAGTGACACAATAAGATAATTCCTTTATTCAACATAATGCACCTTCACCTTCCCTTACATATTACTAGTTTGAAGCTCTTGTAAAAAAAAAAAAAAAAAAAAAAAAAATCATGAAATCTAAATTGTTTGTTCTCTCCATGAAGATCAGTACAGTCGGGTCTCTATCCCTGTCCGTTGGCGAAAATTATTTATATCCAACCCAAACATTCCTCCTTGTAGGTGTTGGAGCCACAGTCCTAGCGGGCAGCCAAGGCTCAGCAACCCGGGTGCTGCAGGGCGATGGAAAGATCAGGCTACAGGAGCCCATTACAGCACCTAAACTGGGGAAAGTGCTTTCCTACCTCACTTTGTCCATCATCAGGGTCTTTTTGACACCTCCATCTGGACTCTGACAGATTGGAAGGGAGTTTTGGGACATGTAACCTATTTTCCGCAATGATGTCCGATGTCGACGTGTTCCATGCAAAAAAGATATTTTGCATTTCGTGGCACGGCGCCCCATTCCGTCATGGTCGCACGATTCTTCAATGGATGGTTAGCACCACATTTTTGCCTGATTCCACACGCTCCCTCCCCTTTTCAAGTCAAGTTTAAGATATTCCAGATAGTCTATATAATTATTCTCCTTTAACTTTGCCCTTGATGTGAAAATCCTCTGCTGTGTTCAAAAAAAAACTTGAACTTGCTAATCAGATGGTTTGGAGGATATCACGAGAATCTCAACTTTTAAGCCCGCTTGCGCGCTCTACATCTCTTCCGTTCCTTTGACATTTTCAGGCAGCTGATGGAGTCAAACCCTGCGCCCCTTCATTATAATGAGAATCTTGAACTCGTTTTCTGCCTCATCAGTCCTCGACTTAACTTTTTTCTTTCTCTTTGCCTCATGAATTAATATATTTATTGAAGTCATCATCCTATTACTGTATACCTCTTCATATATCCAGTGGAAATATAGCAATGCCAAAGTATTTGTCTTGGACCCCAAGACTATGTATCATCTCGTTGTCACGACAATGAAGTTGCATGAAAGAGTCCCTTTTTTCCTTTGTAAAACTATATATTTCTGTGTGGAGTTTGCATGTTCTCCCTGTGTTTATGTGGGTTACCTCCAGTATCTCCAGTTTGCTCCCAAAGTCCAACGTATGTGGCAGATTAATTGGAAAAAATTTGGGAAAATTGCCCTTAATGAGTGAGTGAATGTTTTATGTCCTTGTATGTGGCCCAGCGATTGACTGGTGACCAGTCCAATGTCCGCCTCTCACCCGATGGCAGCTGGGAAAGACTCCAGCATCCCCCACGACCCTGAGTGCAGGATAAGTGGTAGCTGTGGATATATAAATATATATGTGTGTATTTGGTCCTTTAGTCTGGCTCGGCTAGTTTTCACTTCGTGAACCGGCACGCAAGAGTCGAGAAAAGTGTCATCACGCCTGACTGGGTTGTTTTCGTCGATGCCGAGGGCTTGTGGCAAAAGGGTGAATGAAACGGCACCGGAGTGTAACCGGGGCACATTTTGCCCTCTGTTTCAACTCGGAGGCTCTTTATAAGTACCGCTTGTTTGTACAAAAGATGAACTCCAGACATCACCCGGGTCTAAATATAATTCCTATTATCATGCATTGGAACCGATAACAATATCAAACCTCTTTTTATTGGCCGGAAAGAGCAAACCCAAGACAAGAAAAATGTTAATTTATTGTATTTGCCACATATCCTACACTTCCTTTTTATGTCTTTCTTGTTTTCTACAACATACAAAATAAATAACTGAATAAATCATGGATTAATTGATAAAAATATGAAAAAAATCAAAAAATGCAGATAAAATAAATAAATAAGCTCATAGGTAAATAAAAAAGAAGAGAACTAAATAAACACACACAAAGAAATACATGAATCAATTTATGAATTTGTACATGAATAAGTAAATCCATCCATCCATCCATCTTCTGCCGCTTGTGTTGCACTCCAGGTCGCGGGGGATATATAAATAATATTTTGTAAATAAACAAAAAAATTAATGCATGTCTAAGATTCCAGAATTCACTGACTGCATCATTTCACAAGGTATAGGTTTTAATAAATAAATAAACTTATAAAACACAAACATATATGGGTATTTATCCAACATTTATGGATTTTATCATTTTTTAAAAAGTGACTCTTCAACAACCAGTCTCCTAGCACAAGAGAGAAAATAAAGGTTACTTTGAGTTAAAAAAAAAAACAAAACAAAAACAAAAAAAAAAAAAAAAAACTGCATCTTTCCTTTTTTATTTTATTTTATTCTATTTTATTTTATTTTATTTCTGGACCCTTTATGAGGGTATTTAAAAACAACAAATGAAAAAGAATGTTGAGCAGGTTTCACAAACATTTGCATCACCTTGTTAGTTTTTTAATCAAAGGTCCTCTATTAATGTAAAGGGCATTTTTTTTGGCTTGCTTTAATTTGTTTTCGGGAAGTTGTACGCTCACCAAATTACTTTGCTTCTCAAGAGGCCACTTTGCACTTGTCCGCTGGCGCCAAGTAGTTTACAGGGAGATACTCGAAAGTGTTCACCGACTCTTGCAGAAGCAGATGAGCAGCTGTTCAGAAAAGAAACTGCATAGATTTTTTTTTTTAAAAAACACGCACGCACACACACAGACACATCAAACAGACAGGAAATATAAGCTATATTCCCAGTGTGTTTAATTTGTGAAAAAAGAAAAAAGACGACAGCCTCCCTCGCCATTCATTCCCACCCACTCGTAACCACTTCCACCACCTCCATCTTCAACACCAACGGCTCCCCTAACCCCTCAAATTGGGGAATTTTTGAAAAACTTTCAGATACAAGTTAATTTTTCCCTCCCTTCAAATTAAACCTTAAAGTATATCTGTTTAACACGGGACATTATATCAAACAACTGCACTGTCACTTTAATTTATTTATTCCTTTTTAATTAATTTATTTATATAGTCGTAAATAGAAGTTGCTAATGTCCTTTTATCACTGCACTGTGGAGTGTGTCCTCATCTCACGGTGGTTCAGCAGCTGCACAGAAAGGAAGGCACCGCAGAGGACCTTAAACACCGGCCACAAAATGATCGGCTAACTGTACCATCACTGGAGGACATCTGTAACACAAGCTGCCACAGAAGAGCAATAATTTTGCAATCATTTTTTTTCCACTTTTCACCTTTTTTTACTTCTTTACTTTTTTTCTTTTTTATCTATTTATTCTTCTAGATGTTATTTATATTTTTTCTTACATGTTTTTCTATCTTGTGTCATTAACCCAGATCTGCCTATTGTTGTATTGTTGTGTTATGTCCTGCCTTTTAAGGTTGTTTGTGTTTTTGATTACACTGAACCTGAGAGCTGCTTTCTCTAAGTGTACACTCTGTGTAACGACAATATAAGTCTTTGATCCCTGAATCCTTTATATGTGTATGCATATACATATAATACAAAATATTTCATTATTATTTTTATTGTTTTATTTATAATGCAGTGTGTGTATGCAGTGTATATATATATACACACACTGCATACACTGCATACTGCATATATATATATATATATATATATATATATATATATATATATATAATATACACTCTCACACACACACATATATATATATATGTGTGTGTGTGTGTATAATATATGTGTGTATATATAATATATATGTATGTATATGTGTGTATATATGTTCATAATTTTACACACACACATATATATATATATGTGTGTGTGTGTATATATGTGTGTGTGTGTGTGTGTATGTGTGTGCGTGTGTTTGCGTGTGTGTGTGTGTATTCAACAACTTAAATTACATTTATGTGTCTTTTAATGCAAGGTTTCTGTGTTTTCATGCTCTTTATGGAAAACTGCATATCCTGAGATTTAGTATAATCTTGTCATCATGGTGATGAATCGTACAAGTTGCATGAAATAGTATACCTTGCTTCCTTGAAAACTATATATATAGTGCCTTGGATAAAAAGTATTATTATTATTGTTATTACTATTATCAATATTACTCTGTTGAGGGATTTGCATGCTTTCCCTTGCTGTCATGTTCCACGGTTCAAAATAGATGCAGGAGTTTCATCTGAGACCTAAATTATCTTCTGGGAATGAATAAATGACTGTGCAAGAAATGGATGAATGAATGGATGGATGAATGAATAAATGTGTGGATGAGTGACTGAATGGTAGTGTGTCTGTATATGTTGTCCTGTGATGGACTGCTGACTGGTCTCATGTGCAGACTGCCTCTCACCAAATACCAGTTGGATTAGCTCCAGCCCCCCGGCTGTGCGATGGATGGCAAAGACAATGAACGAATGGATTTGTTTTGTCCTACTATGATAGTTTGTCATGTGACATCATTCCTCTGCCATCATCCCTGCTCTGAATCCAGCATTGACACAGATCAGCCTGTCTTATTCTTTTTCCATTCCTTGTCATTGTCATTTTTTCTTTTTTTCTTTTTTGTATGTTTTCTTTTTTCCATTCTGAAAACTCAAGTATATTCAAGATTATGAGAATAACTCATCCGGGGAACTTTGTCAGATTCATTCATTCATTCATGATCTCCAGCATCCATCCTGCAATCATTCACACATTATATAGATTCCTACATTCACTCTTCCATTTATACTTTATATAAACACATTTAACTATTCACACTCACATTCGCAAAGTGTTAAACTCCTCCAAGTTTAACACTTGAACACGTGTTTCACCTCAGCCAAACACCACAGTACTAAACAACCATTCACTCATTCATTCACACAAGATGCAGGTACATGCATTTGCTCTTTCTTTCACACATCACATTGAAACAATCAAATATTCACTCTTCCTACCACATGTCATGTAGTGACGCACAACCATTCACTCATTCTTTCACACATTTAGATTCAGTCTGTCATACACACATCATATAGACAATCATTCAAGCTTTCTGCAACATACAGTAACATTCACACATAACAGGAACAAACAACCATTCACTCTTTCATTCACACTTGGTACAGATATTCTCTTACACCCATGCTTCTCATAGACAAACAACTATTCACCATTTCATTTACAAATCACAAAGACAGACATACTCTCACTCTCTCATTTACACAGCATACAGGTACATACATTCACTCTTTCATTCACATGTAACATAGACACATATGTCATTCACTCTTTCATTCACTCTCACTCACACATCTGTTAATGTAGGGTCTCCAATGTAGTTGCACATGGTTTTTGAGGAAGCCCATAGAGTCCATGGGCTTTCTCTGGTCTCCTCCCACTGTGTCCATGGCAAAGAGACTTTTATTGGGAAAAAAAACACTGACACTTAACGGAGAAAGGCCCCTTGCTGTAAATGAGCAGGGGATCTTGCAGCTGTCAGTTAAAATGAATAAAATAAAAAGTGAATTCAACAGAATATAGCTTTGTTGTGTCAAGGTTAATGTAAAAAATACGATTAAAAAAAAGACCCAGGACACCTCCATCATTCCAGATGAGTGATAAATCTAGTGATTTATACACTTTTTGAAGTGTTCGAGAGAAACCGCATTGATTTTAAAGAAACTGAAAGCGCGTCTTGTTCGAGCCCATCAGCAGCTCATTTGTATCACTTTGTATAAAACTCTCTGCGGCATTTTAAAAGTGCCACTACACCTGACTAAGAGCTATCTGTCAAATTTTAATTTATTTCTCCTCCCTCTCTGGTATTAAGGGACCATTGACTGTTTAAATATATATTTTTTTTGGTTGACTTAATGAACCTGTCAGATCGTCAGCACCTATTTTCTGCTCCGGCTGTAGCCTGAATGTTTTGCTTGCTCTTAAACAATGACAGTGAACACCACAGCCGTCCTCAGTGGTTACTGGTTCTGAAAATAAGACAATGAAAAAAATAAAAGAATCAATAAAATCTGACCTCTTTATCAAAAATGACCTCTGGTATTTTTCTTTAAAGGTATGGCTTTTGTCAGGATTACTGTTTGACCAATTCATTTATTCATTTATTTATTTACATTTTACAGACTTTCAAGGGTGGATTCAGTCACCCAAACCGCCTCCAGAGGTGTATGCACATACTGGCTTAAATTAAATAACTAAAAACAACAAATTTACAAGAATTAATGAATGAAAACCAACAAAGGCAAAACTAAACAACATGTATACAAAACAAATCGAACACAATAAACAACTCATGAAAAAATAATGTCTGATTTGCTAATTCAATAAAATAAATTTAATTTATGAAATAAAATCTAAAAAAAATGACTATGGATTTTTGTGTTATACTTAGAGCCACTACACAGAGCCACTTTTTCTCATTTCTTTTAAACAGGTATTTATTTATCTTCCTTTCGAGACAACTTTGGACAAAGCATGATACTGATGTTAGGTTTGAAGGCTCATAGTTATTACATAGGTACCACATGAGTTTTGTCGTTCTAAGATATTTCGATCATGTTGCTGCTTTCGAACAGAAAAGCTTTAATAATGTTACGGCTCAAATTCAGTCCAAGGAACGCCACTGCTCCAGGGCTACCTTTTAGTTTTGCGTTTACACAGGCAGCAAGGGACCACGGTATGGATTGTTTTCACGCCTGTTCCTGCAAAGTGTACCCGAACCTCACACTCCAAAAACTAAATAAATAAATAGAGTTCAAAAATGCCACGAAATAATTACCGTTGGCTATCAAATGGGTTTAAGTGTTTTTATGATCTCCCTGCACTGCTTTGCAGCCTCAAGAGCCCCACCATTAGCTAACTCTGGTTTTCAGAATTTTTTCGCTTTAAGCCCTAAAAATCCCTACAGGCCAGAAGTGCTTTGACCGCTCAGTTGCTCAATTTCTCACTGGCTCTGTCCATTTTGATTTAAATTGTGTTAGATTGTCTACCAATCACCAAAGTGTAAGTTGCACCTACCTTTGATTTCCTATGGAATCTGAAATGGTTCTGAAAAATGCAAAAAAAAAAAAAAATCTTACTCAATGAAATGTAGTTAAGAGTCTTTGGCGTGTCCTGATGCCTCCCTCTCCTACATAGCCCTCCAGTAGATCTTAGTTGAGTCCATGTGGGTGTTGTCACTACCCTGCCATGAGGAGCAGACCTTGGCTCGATAACTAGAGAACAAAATTGTTACATGTTGTCTTCTAATGGACAGATTTGCCAAGAATGTTGAGTCTGGTATTTAATTCATGTCCTCTGGATGTGTGATGGATATGGGGTCAGCTGGGTTGATTGACAGATGGATGGATGGTTGGATATGGGTGGTGTAGATTGTTGGATGGATGAATTGTTAGGAGGATGGATGAAGGGATCGGTGGATGGATGGATTGTTGGATGGATGGAAGGATGAATGATGTTGATAGCTGGCTGGGTATGGATGGATGGATAATCAGGTGGATGGATGGATGGATGGATGGATGGATGGATGGATGGATGGATGGATGGATGGATGGATGGATGGATGTACAGACAGGCGGACAGATGGATGGATGGATGGATGGATGGATGGATGGATGGACGATGGATGGATGGATGGATGGATGGACGGATGGATGGATGGATGGATGGATGTACAGACAGGCGGACAGATGGATGGATAGATGGATGGATGGATGGATGGATGGACGATGGATGGATGGATGGACGGATGGATGGATGGATGGATGGATGGATGGATGGATGGATGGACGGATGGATGGATGGATGGATGGAAGAAAATGCCACCAACCCCTTTCTGAGTTAACAGTGTGTATACAGACCACTGTGAAGATGCACTCGACCCTAGCAAAGTGGACCTCGATCGCTGTGCAATTTCTTTTTTTTTTTTAGCCTTCTGCCAGGAAACTGACCGCTGATCTTGATCCAAAATGAGGAAGGGCGCCAAAAATAAACAAAGCTGCGACGGCCAGCCGTGCAGAGGCTTTGGGAGCACTTTAACGGGTGCATTCACTTAATCGACCGAACAATGAATCCTCTTTAATTGACAGAATCCGTTTTGGGGACATCTTTCTTTGTTTCTTTCGCTCTCTCCATCTTTGTTTATGTCTCCCTTTTCCCACCATCTGCAATGGCCTGCCATGTTAGGGAGTTAGCGGCGGACCACGCCACGCCTTTGTGTCAAGCGTATGCAAGTGTGTGTGCATGTGCGTGTGTGTGCACAAGTGAAGGTATAAATAGAACCTCTTACCAAGCTGAATTGATTAATTGCATGTTGAGGCCTGGAGAGTGGCAT